>NC_091741.1:39274376-39466876 GCF_043380555.1 Nothobranchius furzeri | reverse complement strand
CTAATCAAATTTTTGTCTCCTTGCAGGATTGGTCGGATTTTGGGTCGCCCTCTTCCTGGATCGTTGACATGTTCAGATTCTCCGAGTCAAACCACAGTAGGTCACTCCTTATATTCTACCCAGAAATTAACGTCACTTTTTGACCCAAACCTCTTCTTGAGAGTCTCACAACACTTAAATACAAGAGCTCGCCTTTGCCGTTAGCGTTTGATCCGATAAAAGCCACTCAGTCCCTGTCAGCGCTGCTTTATTAGCAGCCATTGTCTCCTCACTGTCAGCGCCGTGTTTGGTGTTCCCTTCCCTCCGGTACACTTAAGCCCACTAATCCTAGCGAGGGCCAGCTGGCTTGATGGGTCGCCTTCACCTGTAAGGCCGGCTTGTGCCGATTCGTGAGCGATGGTTCAGAAGCAGCACTTCCTGTACGGACAGCTGAGGTGTGGAGAGCCCTCCTTCAGCTATGCTTCCTCCTCCAGGTTTCATCTGACCTCATCAGTCTGGATCACGGACGGTTTTTCTTCTTGCTGCTAGACCGTGTCAGTCATCATGTTGGGACTCTAATGGTCCGTGGCGTGTTGTGCTCCTGTAGGCATCCATCATACCTGAGACCAACTTGTGTTACACTAAAAGATCAGAGATGCTAATCTATGGTGAACTGTGGTGAAAGTTTCATGTACATTCCTGGTTAATGTCTGAGTCTAAATTACACGTGAAACAAAACTTGACCAAATTCTTAAAAGACTAAAGAATTTTTACTGCTTCAGTCTCAGAAGCAGCTACAAGGGTTCTTTGGTTTCTGGCTGCTTTTTCTACATTTCAGTGAATTTAAAAAAGATCTATTTGTCTTTTTGTAGAAAAATTGATGAGAGACCAGCAGTGGCGGATTTAGCAATTTGGGGGCCCAAGGCGATCACAGACATGGGGCCCCTTACACAAAATTTTCGACAATCTTGTCTTTAATTTGATTTTGGAAACTCTCCCCTCCTCTGACATGAGTTATTTTCACTTTTTATTGTTCCTCCTCTTTTTTCCTGTCTTTCTCTCCCTTTGAGTGCTTTCTTCTTCCTGTCAGTGCTCCTGTGCTTTTGCCTTTTTGTTTTTCTCCTATTTTCCATTTTGGTCTATGTTTTCCTCCCTTTAAACATTTTCCATTGTCTTTCCTTTTCTGCTTCCTTTTGATGTTTACAAAGAAAAATGACATCACTTTCAGAAGTGAAGATAAAAGCTTTTTTAAAGAAAGCTGCTTCTTTCTCTTATTGGAGCCACTAGGATAACTCCATTTCGTGCCTCATGTTTAGACTACCGCTTCAAGTTTGTTACAAACACTCCCGCCTCTCTTCTTCTTCTTCTTCTTCTTCTTCTTTGTGGTCTTATGGCACTTGGCAAACAACAATTTGGTGCATTACTGCCACCAACTGGATTGGAGTGGAATGACTACCAATCACTTCCTGTTTGAGCATTAAATTCAAATTCGAAGATACTTTATTAATCCCAGAGGGACATTAGAGTTTCAGTACACACAATTCCGAGATCAGACATACATGTTGGGATAAAGGCAATAATGGAAGCTCAGTGTGAAATTATAAATACCGGTAGAAGAAGTTCTAAACGAATCTTCAATGGCTGATAAAATGTTGTTGCAAAAAGGAGGGTTTAAATTAGCTCATTTGAATGTGTGTAGTTTAAGGAATAAAATAGATGATATTCAAGATATTGTAGAAAAGTATAATTTACAGGTAATGGCAATAACAGAAACACATTTGGATTTGACAATAAATAGTTCTTTATTAGACATAAATGGGTACAGTCTCTTTAGATTGGATAGAACTTTACATGGAGGTGGTGTTGCTTTTTATATTCAAAATCATATTCCTGTTAAGGTAAGAACAGAGTTCACAATTACAGGTGTGGAAGCACTCTGGTTACAGTTACAATTTCCTCATTTGAAATCTGTTTTAGTTGGATGTTGCTACAGACCGCCGGATGCTGCTATAATGTATCTCCATCAAATAGGTGAAATGTTAGATATGGTTTGTGACACAGGAAATGAGATTTACCTATTAGGGGACTTAAACATTGATTGGAAATCAAGAAATTGCTCATTAAAGAGTAAATTAACCTCATTTGGTAATACTTTTAATTTGTCACAAGTTGTAAAAGATTTCACAAGAGTGCAGGTTAAAAATAATGGTGTCTGCTCTAAAACGTGTATTGATTTAATTTTTACTAATATGGCTGAATTATGTTCTGAGGCAATTTCTGTTCCAGTTGGATGCAGTGACCATAATTTAGTTGCTATTAAAAGAAAAGTCAAGGTGCCAAAAGGTCAACACTTTATATATAAAAGAATTTTTAAAAACTTTAAAGAGAGTGATTTTGTAGAAGAAATAAGAAACATACATTGGAAAGATGTAACAAAGGAGCAGGATCCGGGTAAAGCTGTAGAGATCTTTGACAATTTGTTAACAAAGGTGATGAATAAACATGCACCGATGAGGAAACAGGCAGTAAGAAATGTAGCTTCTCCATGGCTGGATAAAGAACTTAAGGAACGTATGAGGCAGAGGGACAAATTAAAATTAGAAGCAATAAAAACAAATCAATTGGAAACATGGTGCGAATATCGCAAAATACGGAACATTGTAACCAAACTGAATAAAAACAAAAAACAATTATATTATCATAGAAGAATCATAGAAGCTAAATTAGATCATGCAAAGGTGTGGGGTACATTAAATGAGCTTTTGGGGGTTAAAAAAAGGAAGGCACCTACTGTTCTAGAGGCAGATGGAGTTTTTTTAACCAAACCAAAAGAAATAGCTGATTATTTAAAACTGTTTTTTATCAATAAAATTAAAACATTGAATAATACCAGGGAGGAGAGAAAAGAAGAAAATACATCTTATCAAAGAATTAAGGACGATATCATACAAATGAAAGATTGTGAGTTTAAGTTTATGGAGGTATCAGAGGATTACATTAAAAAATTAATCTTAAATAGTAAAGATAAACCCCCTGGAATGGATGATATTGATATAAGATTGCTAAAATTGGTGGCAGATTTTATTTTACTGCCAGTTTCACATATTATTAACATAAGTTTTAATCAAAGTATTTTTCCAGCCCAATGGAAAAAGGCTAAAGTAATTCCATTAATCAAAAATAACCGAGAACCACTGTCTGGTAAAAATAGTCGGCCAATAAGTTTGCTACCAGCATTAAGCAAACTTTTGGAAAGAGTAGCATATGAACAAATACAAGAATATTTTATAACAAATAGATTAAACACAATTTATCAACATGCATATAAGGCGGGTCACTCCACTACTACTGCACTTGCTCAGATTACTGATCATTGGTTAGAAGAAATAGATGATAAAAAGTTAGTTGGTACTATATTTTTAGATTTGAGTGCAGCTTTTGATGTGATTGATCATAAAATCTTATTAAAAAAATTAGAACGTTAGAAATTTCAGTCGTCCGCCATTAAGTGGACAGAAAGTTATTTAACGAATCGCAAATTCAACTTCTATTTTAATGGCAGTTATTCTGAAACGGGTCAGTTAGATTGTGGAGTGCCACAGGGCAGTTGTTTGGGCCCTCTTTTGTTTTCCATTTTTATTAATGACTTACCTTTTATTTTAAAACATGCAACCATGGCTATATATGCAGATGACACAACATTATTTGCATCAGCACAAACAGAAGGCCAATTAAATGATATTTTAAAAAAGGAGTTGGATTTAGTTACACAATGGTTTAGAATGAACAAACTAGAAATCAATGCAGAAAAAACTAAATGCATGATAGTGGGGAATACATATACACTACAGATGACACCTAGACTGCATTTGAAGCTAGGTAACATAGCGATAGAGCAGGTAGAAGAAGCAAGACTGTTGGGGGTAATTGTGGATTCTAGATTGTCATGGACTAGTCACATAAATCATGTCCTGCTGAAACTTGGAAGAAGTATGGGCACGATCAAATATTGTTGTAAATTTATTCCTCGTTTGCAGATAAAAACTTTAGTTCAAACATTAGTACTGTCTCATTTAGATTACGCATCAGTTATTTGGTCTAATACAAGTGAAATGAATTTAAATAAGTTACAAGTGGCTCAAAATAAAGCTGCACGAATTGTTCTGGGTTGTAATTATAGAACAAATGTAAGTATAATGCACGATAGGTTGGCCTGGTTAACAGTGAAATGTAGATTAAAATATTCACTGATCACATTTATAAGAAATATAATAACTACAAAAATACCTAAAATAATTTATGACAAATTATCATTTTTTTCAGACAATCATGATTACACGACGAGACTGACAAATGACATAAGGTGCGCACTACCGCGCTGCAGAACTAATCAAAGGCAAAGAGCAGTTTATTACAGAGCCATGGTTGCATGGAATGCCATACCTCGATTTTTGTTATTAGAGAACAACAGAAGATGTTTTCAAAAGAAGTTAAAGCTTTTCTTGTACACACAACAGTAAATTTTGCACAGTGAATTGTAAATGTGACTGATATGACAGCTTCTATAATTTTTGTTTGTTATGGATGTGATGCGATATGATTTTTGATTCTTGAATATAGTTATTTATTGCTCTGTGTAAACTCTCCGTTTTCACCTATTTAGATTTTTCATGAACTCTGAAGTGTGTGGTAACTTATTGGTATATTATAGCAATTGAGGTGGTACGATTATAATGAGCTCCTGGAGTTTGTTGTTGCTGGGTGTGTGTGTGTGTGGGGATGGGGATGGGGGTGTTTTGTTAAATATTTGTAATGAAATTGAAAGAGACCTCAGGAAGAATAGCTCCACACTATGGTGTGAGCTAATGAGGTTCTCAATAAATAAATAAAATAAAATAAATAAATAAATAAATACATGGGCAAGACACATGACAAGAATCGATGACTGTGGTCATTCGCGACCCTGAGTCGCGCTACCTTAATAGAGATAAGAGGGTAACAAGAGGAACTGATGTGGGAGGAGGGAAAAAACGCACTTCACAGCTACTCTCCCACCAGGAGGGCAGCTTTGCTCTGCAAAAAACACCTCAGAAAGATAAGCAACAGACTTTAGACAACCCAACATAGATACTCCAATAGGAAGGCGGGGGTGGGGTGGGGGTGGCTGGGATCCTGTTTCCCCAGCGAGAGCAGCCATGTATGGCGCTCAGCCACTGTAGCCACAGGTGGGAGGGAGATCTCGGGAGAAGTGCAGAGCACATTGACTCCTGCAGGTTGGTGACCTCGCCAGGCTGAAGTCCACCAATCCGAAGGCGGGCGGGGGGTGGGGTGGCGGGGTGGGTGGGGGGGTTCACAGCATCTGTCTGCATTCCTTCGTGGGGGTTTGTTGTTAGCATCTCGAGGCTGCTCTGGCATCAGATTCGGATAACAAGACTTTGTTTGGGTCAGGCAGAGATAATTTTCTTCTCTGCCTTCAGTCTTTAAACTGATCATTCCAGTCCTCCAGTGAAGCCAATTTAGGTTTCTAAACTTGTCCATACCGCCCGGTGACCCTCTCCGAGATGACATCCATTTTGCGCACTAATACCGGTATCGCAGCTAGAACATTGTCCAGCTTAGGATTCACCTCGAGTAACGTCCCAGTCTGTGAGGTCTCCACACGGGCGTTGCTTTCCATGGGTGTGGGTCGCCCTCCAATTGCTCCCGTCTTCCCAAATTTCCAGAGAACCAGATATCCTCCCACTCCAATCAGAAGAAATCCAGTGATCATCACGAAAAACATCCACATGTCTTCGACATCCTCAATGGACAGCTGGGAGAGGCATGTTATCTTCCATTCCCTCCAGGAATCCAGCATATATCCCACCGGGCGTGTCCACTGCGGGCATGTGGGAGCCCCCTGCTCCGTTCTCATTGTTGAAAAAAACCTTATTGATTGCATTGAATGACCAAATTATCAAATCCATAGTTAAAAATGGGGTTTTTCAGAAGAAATGCAGAGAAGCGCTCTGTGGGCAGACAGGACAAAGAGCCTTGGGGAACAAAGATAAGGGAGCAAAAAGAGAAGCGTCTGTACTCTGCGAGTGCCAGGCATCGGTATCTTAAAGGAATAGTCCATTGTGGCATTAAGGGGGGTGCCAGCGGTTAGGGCTAGGGGGGTCCCCAACATAAGGGGGCCGCAGGCGGCCACCGACCTATGCCTAGTGGTAAAACCGCCACTGGAGACCAGTACTAGTAGGGGTGTAGCAGTACGCCTTGTGGCTTGGTATTGGCCCAGTTCACACGACAGGACTTTTCAATTGTTGGACGATTTTCAAAACATGAGAGGCACCACACGTGGCGATACAAAAACACAGATTTAACATTTTTGGTCTTACAGTGTGTTGCATGGAGCCACACTGAGAATGAGGGCTGAAAAATGACCGGTTGAGCATGGAAAAAACCAGGCTACCCAGATGTGAACCATACATGGACAGGACCGGGCCGGCCCAGAAACTAGATCTGTTCCTCTATATATTTAGCATAATAAAATCTAACAAGCCCAAATGTGCCGTCTGCATAATTCAATTCAGTTTATTTCAACAGTGCAAAGTCACAGCAGCAGTCTTCTCAAGGCACTTCACTAAGTAACATTTCAATTCAACCTACTTAGTGCATTGAGTTCATTATGCCGACGGATTAAACATTCTATATATAAGGAACCCAGGTTGCATCGAGTCACTGACTAGTGTCAGAGTCTTTACAGCAATCCTCATACTAAGCAAGCATGCAGCGACAGTGGAGAGGAAAACTCCCTTTTAACAGGAAGAAACCTCCAGCGGATCCTGGCTCAGTATAAGCAGCCATCCACCACGACTCACTGGGGATGGAGAAGACAGAGCAGACACACACACACACCCAACATTTATATTTAATCAGACATGGCAGAGGAAGAGCATGCCACGTGCATCTACTACCTCGTTTCTGATTGGCTACACGTCACATTCAACAGCCTTGAAAATCAAAGATAATTCAACATGTTGAATATTTCTGATTTATGATCAGAGCGGTACCAGCGCCGTTCTGAGCTGACCAGAGAGCGCTTAACACACCACACACGATGGAAATATCTGATAAGATTGTTTTTAGAGCCGTTACGGTAATCAAACACATCTTTAAGATTGTCAGAAGGTGAGAATCAGGTCAAATATCAGCAAAATGATAACAAGGTATTAGCAACATGTCTGGTTAAACGTCGATAGTCTAAACCCACTGGTCAAGCTGACAATTAGTGATTTTCAACCACAGTTTAAAACAGAACTTTTATCGACCTTTGCACATTCCTGGATTTGCTGCCCTGTTTCAAAAAGAGACGTCACCCGGAGGATCCCGGTGACAGATTTTAAAGGGCCGACCTCTTAGAGGCCAACGGCACGGTCACCCTCAGCGTGGGAAGGGAGGGGGGTCATCGACAGGGCGTGGAGAAGTCAGGACAAAGGTCACACAGTCTCTAAGAGATGCCCAGTGTGTGGCTGCTGGTCTTTGTGCTGATAGGTGAGACTCTGTCACCCTGGAGGTGTGGGCTCAATAAAGCCTGGAAGTAACGGAGGGAGTGTCCTGGCTGTGACTCTCAGAGTCAGATCAGTCAAAGTAGCCAGACACGAGAGGTCTTCCTTCCCATCAGAAGCTTTTCTTTACACGTCTAATCTGGATAAATAACAGATCTGTCAAAGACAACTCGCACAGATTAACTCATAATGATATGACATGATTTATGGTTTTTCTAAAGCACAACTCTTTTTGTGTCAACACTTTTTTCATAACTGCCGGATATTTTTGGATTATTGGTGAAGTAAAAATAATTACCGTCATTTCAAACTTTTTTCATTGAAACTAACTAGCTATCAAGTGAGGTAGGTGGCTGTAGTTCAACCCCATTTTACAGATTTAGTTATTGTTAATCTATTTTATTTTCTAAAAACCGTCCCTTTACCAGAGGAGCGTGAGTTTGGTCCGCATAGCCGGTAGTAAGTCGGACCTGTTCCCGGTGAGGGTTGGACTCCGCCAGGGCTGCCCTTTGTCACCGGTTCTGTTCATTACCTTTATGGACAGAATTTCTAGGCGCAGCCGTGGTGTGGAGTGTGTCGAGTTTGGTGGCAGGAGAATCTCGTCTCTGCTTTTTGCGGATGATGTGGTCCTCCTAGCTTCATCCGGCTCTGACCTTCAGCTCTTGCTGGGTAGGTTCGCGGCCGAGTGTGAAGCGGCTGGGATGAGGATCAGCACCTCCAAATCTGAGATCATGGTTCTCGACCGGAAAAGGGTGGCTTGCCAACTCCGGGTCGGGGGAGAGGTCCTACCTCAAGTGGAGGAGTTTACTCGGGGTCTTGTTCACGAGTGAGGGTAGGAGGGATCGGGAGATCGACAGGCAGATTGGTTCGGCGTCTGCAGTGATGCCGACGCTGAGCCGATCTGTCGTGGTGAAGAGGGAACTGAGCCAGAAAGCCAGGCTCTCGATTTACCGGTCGATCTACGTCCCAATCCTCACCTATGGTCATGAGCTTTGGGTAATGACCGAAAGAACGAGATCGCGGATACAAGCGGCCGAAATGAGTTTCCTCCGTAGCGTGGCCGGGCTCAGCCTTAGAGATAGGGTGAGGAGCTCGGACATTCGGGAGGGACTCGGAGTAGAACCGCTGCTCCTCCGGATGGAAAGGAGTCCGTTGAGGTGGTTTGGGCATCTGGTCAGGATGTCTCCTGGACGCCTCCCTGGGGAGGTGTTTCGGGCATGTCCTGCCGGCAGGAGGCCCCCGGGTCGACCCAGGACACGTTGGAGAGGTTGCATCTCCAATCTGGTCCGGGAACGCCTTGGGGTTCTGCCGGAGGAGCTGGTGGAGGTGGCCGGGGAGAGGACGGTCTGGAGCTCCCTCGTTGGGATGTGCCCCCGCGACCCGGACCCGGATAAGCGGAGGAAGACGACGACGACGTCAAAATCGGAACTCTCATCAGCCAAAAAAAGCTGATTCTTACTCCCAATCTGACAAATAGGAACAGGTGGAGTGAATCCCAGTATTATTAGAAGCAGAGATTTTATTTCACAAATTTTAAATCTAAATCAGAACAAATCTACTAATTAATAAAAGTTGTTTAAATTTAAATTAGGAGCAAAAGACGTGAATAGGAAAATGATCGTTTTCTTAGTATTTTTTATATATGAAATTAAACTTCTTGAGAGGCTGAACGAGTGTTTTTCTCTCATGCCAGAGTTTCCAACTGAAGTCTTCTTGAGTCGAGCGATGATTTAAAAAATCCTCGAGCACAATTTTACGCCGTATTCCAGATTGTTACATAAACTATTAGAAACATGCATCCGATTGTTGCCTAATATTTGAGTTATTTTCTAATTGTTTTAATGGGCAGCAGCTCAGGATAGGGAGCGGGTTGTCCAGCAATCGGAAGGTTGTAGGTTCGATCCTGGCTGTTGTGTCCTTGGGCAAGACCTCACTGTCACGGGGGAGGGGGTTCGGCAGTAACCCAATCTCAGGAATAAAAGTCCTTAACCAGAGTTCAAAAGTGTTTTAATAACAAAACTTCCTCCACTGACTGTGGGAACCAAAAACCAAAATCGATCCATAAACAGACAACTAGAAAAGACAACTCCTCACTGAGGACTGGCAGCAGTGGCCTGAAATAGGGTGAGGGCAATCAAGGTGATGTGGTTCAGCTGCAGCACTCCAGGAGGTTCACAGGGAAGGGGATGGCTCCTGAGAGGAGCTGCAGCTGACCTGAACAAAACAACAGAGAAGAGGGTTAAACCAACACAAAACGGGGCGAATCATAACACCCACTGGTGGTGGTGGTAGCTGTGGCGGCCATCTTGGATGAGATTAATAGTTGATGAAAATCCGATGATCATTTTCTGGGAATTTTATTAAAATCCATCCAGTAGTTTACGAGATGTTTTGCTAACAAACATTAAAAAAAATTTACCAACCGCCTTTTCTAAAAAGGAGAATTTTAAGATAATGTGAGTTTTTTTAAAGACGCTGTTTTTCCTGTTTTCCCGATGGATTGATTGAATCCATTTGAGTGAGTCGGAGATTAAACCGGAGCCAGAAAGCAGCTGCGTTAGTTGCTTCTGCTCACGATAACAGCTTTGTCCGTGTTTGCTCGTCAGGCATTCATAGCTGAAATAATCCCTCCCTCATATTTTTTTCATGCCTGTTAGCTCCCTTGGCCCAGTCACTCCGGGCTCGGCCCTCGGTTTACCATTCAGCTGCTGAGTAAAGATGTTAGTGTCCAATTGAATGCAGCGATGTTCGAGGCCACAAAGAGCACTAATCTGAACTGACCCCGGCAAATTGTTCCAAGCTCGCCGAGGAAGCTACGGGACAGATTAAGCTGCAGAAAGACAGAGATGATTTGAGCAGAGATTAGTCATGTAGTGAGCAAGGATCACCCTCCCCTCACACACACACATACACCTTCGCCTTCAGAGGACCACACACTGACAGTGTAGCCATGTTGTTATTGTCTCTAAGCCACTGTCGCTGTGGACTCACAGGCCATTGTCTCTGAAATCCTTCAGCATTTCCCCAAAAATCTGGACTCAAGCTTCTGTGATTGGCACTTGTCAGAGCTGATAGGGAGGGTGAGGCGTTGGTAGAAGGCCTGAAAGGAAAATCCCTTTCCCATGAATAATAATTTTTTAAGGATTTCCCTTTTTTACTCCACCTTCCTGTTGTTCAGCCATTCTTTCGGGAGATAGAGCGGTAAAGGGTCAGGGCGCCTGAGCTGAATAGCTTCTGCTTGCTGATTGTCCCGCCGATGCTCATCCTATTCTCAAACATGCAGAGGAAAAAAGGAACAAGTCCAACCTTCTTGCCTCTGCCTGGTGCACTGGATGTTAAGGGTGGTGTGTGTGTGTGTGTGTGTGTGCGCGCATGTGTGTGTTTTGTCTCTGGTGGCCTTTCTGAGATCAGCCAGGGGATTTGACATGGCTGCTTGCAGCCAAATCCAGCTATCTGCTGTGTTCAGATGCTGCTGTTGTTATGGTAACCTGGTCTATGTTTTTAGATGAGCTCTGGTTTCCAGTTTGACCAGCAATCACTACGGTGCATTCATAGATTAGGCCATGTTGGAGGTTAAGATAGGGGGTTTTAGTCAGGAGATATCCAAATCCAGAGTAATTTGAGTCAGAGCTGCAGGCAGATTCAAAAAGAGATGCATCATTCAAGTTGAGTCAACTCACAAACTTCAATCAGAGCTGAAACCATCAAGAAGCCAAACTTTATTAACTTATTTGAACATTTTTGTTGTTGTAAATCGTTTTTTACTTCTTTTATCTTGAAAACTTAGAGAGTTTGTATAAAACACCTTTGGGAGATTTGTAAACATCAAAGCGGTTGGATTCTATAAAAATGTTTTCCTTTCATCAGCCACACATTCAAGAAAACGTTCCTCGTTATTATCTCAAAATGACAAAAACCTTCAAGCTTTTGTCAGATTCTCAGACTAAATCTGCAGCTCAGTTTTATCTCAAGCTTTTGTGATGTACCCACTGCTTCCTCCTTGTCTTTGGGCTTGTCCCTTCAGGCATCTCCACAGTCAGTCATCTGTTTCCATTTAGCCCTAGTCTGCATCCTCTACCCTCACACCAACTAACATCATGTCCTCTTTCACCACATCCATAAATCTCCTTGTTGGTTCTCCTCTCAGCCTCTTGCCTGGTGGACCTCAACCTCAGCATCCTTCTACCTGTTATCGTTGTCTCTCCTCTGGACATGCCCAAACTGTCTCAGATGTTTGGAGATAAAGCCAGAGAGGACGGACCAACATGAGCAGTCCCTCTGATGGACTCGTTCCTGATCCAGCCTTGTCACTCCCAAAGAGAACCTCTGTCCAACACCTTGTCCTCATGGACACTTTCTCTAAACCAGACAACATGGCAGCTCTCTGCACTGTCTTCTACACCTGAAACCCTTTCAGCACACACACACCTGACACTTTTCTCCACCCATTCCAACCTGCTTCACACACTTCTTTTTCTCTTTTCCACCATCTCCACTGGGGCTGCACAATATATCGAAAAATTATCGTCATCGCGATAACAGGACGTGCGATAGGCCCATCGCAAAACACGGCAAAAACAGCGATAAATGTTTGGTTCAAACATTTCTTTCCGTGTCCATCAGCTTTTTGCAAACCAGCTCTGTTTTTTAAGCGGAAGTATTATTTGACCAATCAAATGTAGTCCTTCTGATATGCGGCCAATCAGATGGTTCCGTTCACGTAATACGCCCGCCCCCTACATAGACCCTTTTGGAAAGCAACACCTGAACAGAGTTAGCGGCGCCGTTCCCTTGTTCGTCATGCTGGCTCAGAGCAGCGAACGCACTTTGTGCTGATGTTCCTGGATTCAGCGCTGCTTTCAAACGTGAACGTGAGTCCGCTCGGTGTCGTTAATCATTTTTACCGGGCTGACTCCGACACGTGCCGGTGAACCAACCCACCTTCATGTCGCTAGTGTTAGCCCCAGGCTCCGGTTTGCTTCCAGCTAAAAGGCTACAGCACTCTCCTCCCAGTCCCACCCTGCTAAAGAGGGCCTGGAAAAGTTCCCCCACACATCAAAGTGATTTTTCCTTTATGAGCTTTTATAACCTTGTTAATCAGGATAGTTGATTTGCTGCTGCACATAAACTGTCAGTCAGAAGCTCTGCTAGCCGGTTATCTTAAGAGGAGCTAGCTCAATTTGTTAGCTTGTTATCGGAATCATAGTTGCAGTTTCATCATCTGAGCTGCTTTTTAAGATCTAGGTAAACTTGTTCAATTTGGGGTTAAAAACAAACGTTTTCACATATTTTCCATGTAGTTTTTTTTTGCCAGTTCCTCTTCTGAAAGGTAGACAATTGTTTTTCTCTTTCCCTCAAAAAATCTTAATATTCTCCTAGTTTGGCCCAGCACAGATCACCTCCCAATTACAGCAACAGCCTTATATCATAACCACATAAGTGGAGAAAATATTCAGTAGCAATGAGAGAATTTGCTGTTGCATTTAAGTGATGTTAACTATTATTTAACATTTAAACTTATTTTCTGATTTATTATTTATTCTAAAACCCTGGTAAGGATGTTTTTCTATATGTGGAGCATCAGAAACAGTTTTATGGTGGAGGTGATGTTTTAAAGTCACTGAGAAACTGCATGCATGCAGTTTGTTGTTTTGCTGCTAATACAGTAGCAGGTGCAGCTGCATATGTTTGCAATAAAAATGTTATGTTGTAATGGAATTCATGCATTAGTTTTTGTTTGTTTTGAACCCAGAGCAGACGACATCAACACTGCATACTTTAGTATTTGTTCGTTTATCGTGAGTAATATCGATATCGCAATATTAAGCACTGTTATCGAATATCGCAGGTTTTCCTAATATCTTGCAGCCCTAATCTCCATAGACACACACATATTCACAACACCAGCCAAATTAGCTTAAACTAAAACAGTAAACAAAAGTATTTTTTAATCTGCATCAAGTTCAAACAAAAGTTTGGGGAAAACTCGTATCTTGACGTGTTATTCATTGTGATGTCCCGGCGAGGGTTTTGTGTTGCATATGAGTGGAAATGATGAATTTAGTGTCGTGAAGATGAATAAATTCAGTATTTGGTGACATTGGCGCTGCAGCGGGACACGATGGCGTGTGATTGTGTGCAGCCTGGTGGAAGACGTCCTGTCAAACGAGACACAGCTCCATCAATCTGTGCTGCTGACCTCTGAACGCTCACTCATGGGATGAATGAATTCCTTCCCTAATGAATCTGCTGCACGACAGCTACTCGACCGATCCAGCTCTCGCCTCCCTCGTGAATGCAACCGCCTCCAGATGTGCCACCATTTGAATTATCGCACCAGAAACTCTCGTTTTGCTAAAGTAGCACGAAGAAAAGACTCTCATGGACACTGTTGCAGAAGATAATTCATGAGCTTTTTGTAGTCTTGAGCCTATATTGAATGGGCCTCTTTGTCTCCACACTTCTACACCAAAAGGTGTATTCTTTTGACTTTGTATTGGGAGATAATGGGACACTTTATTTATTTTATTTTTTTCCAGAACTGCGCTGCTCTGAGTGGCTGCATGTTGGAGTAGCTCTGTTGACAATATGTAAGTTTTGCCTTTTCTTGGACATTTTTTCTTCTAGTTTCTCAAGAAAAACTGTATTTTTTGGACACTTTACTTTTCTGTTTCTGGTGCTGTGAAGCTTGGAGGATTTTTACTGCTATTTTTTAGCTTTTTTCACTTTTTGAGCATTTGTTATGATGCGTAACCATGGCAACAAGCTGGTTTACAATCGGGAGCAGCTGATTAACATTGGAAAGGCTGAAATAATAACTCAACTGAAGCCACAAATCCCAAATGAGCTAAAACGCAAGAAGCATGGGTGCAGAGCGGGTGCAAAACGGAGACAGAGAAAGAGGAAATTCAAACCATCTCTTCCATCGATCATAATGGGCAATGTGAGATCACTGGCCAACAAGATGGAGGAACTCCAAGCCCTTTCAAGGACTCAGCCAGAGTTTTGGCAGTTTCGGAACCACTGGAGGAGATAATGCACATAAGGATTCTCCAGAGAATCAAGAAAATGATGGACAACCCTGAGCATTCTCTTCACAAGACTGTCCGACAACGGAAGAGTGTCTTCATTCAGAGGCTTCTTCAGTTTGGCTGCAACACTGACCGCTACTGGAGATCCTTCCTGCCAACAGCCATTGTAATATACAACAACTCTTTGATGACTTGATTATTATTATTATTCTGAGCTACTACAGCAATCAATTTCCCTCTGGGATTAATAAAGTATTTTTGAATGTAGTTGAATTGAATTAATTGGCTGGGCGGAGACAAAATGGGTGGATGTCTAAGTTTCAGGCGCAGCGTCTGCTTCCGAGTGTTCCTGAAAGGACCAAAGAGAAGTGGGAATGTGACCAAAATCAGTGTTTAATTAGGGAATGGAATGTAGTAGCTGCTTTTATCTACATCATCATGAATATTTTGTCTCTCTCACAAATGCAAAATAAATAAATCTTATTCACAAGCATATTTCAGGCTTTAAAAAAACCCTTTTAAAGTTGCATTCTTACACTCCAGGTGTCTACGCACAACACCAGGACTTCACTGAGGAGGAGCTCGGAGACCTGGGAAGGAGCAACCCAGTTCTGTTTGGAGAACAGGAATCCATGAGGGTCAAAGGCATAGCCAAGGAGAGGGACCAACGGATGGAGGAGAGGAAGACAAAGGCCTTAAACATGCTTTCCAAACTGCAAGATGGAACGCCTCACCAGAGCAAAAACAGCAGAAGTTGCTCCAACTTTGAGGACTGTGAGTTTGTTAAAGCACACATTCAGATCTGATCAAAGTAGGATTCAATCACATAAAACACATAAAACAAGTAAAGTTGTTTTCATTACCAATACTCTAAAATGTTGATTTTTAGAATCACCTCTATTTCTCCAAACAAGCGTGGTCCTGTCTCTCTCAAGCGCATAATTCCTGAGTCTGTCTAGAATAAGCATCCACACCTCAGATCAAGGCTGATTGGACCGGGCCTCTACAGAGGTCGGTCAGGTCCGAGTAGTCCTGGAGGTGAATGGGACTGATTGGACAGGTTTGTTTGAGGATGGAGAACTCTGCAGCTGGCGTCACGCTCTTACAGGAAGGTTGCGCTAATGGAAAAAGCTTTTTGTTGCTTGGAGAGTAAAACCAAACTGACACATTTTTCCGTCTCAGTATGTAGAAAGTTTTATAGTTTTTATAGAAGTTCCTTGAGCCAGTTTCTCTCTTAGCTTTGTCTTGGTGATCGGTTGGAGACTTGTTGGGCTTACCACGTGTTAGCAAACAAACTGCAATAGTGTCTTAGTAATGTCCATTTGTTTGTAGTTTATCCCGATATTATCTTCTGTTTTTTGTATTTTTGTCCCAGATCTTCTTGCTTTTATGACCACTGAGTAAATCCTGCACCAACCCCGTCTATTTAAAGCTGCTATAACGAATCTGCAAAGCTAGGTTTTAAATGGAAACACAGTCACGAAACACTCACCCCTCCCTTTGGGTATCTTCACTGGTTCCACGTTCACCGAGGAGAAACGAGAGAGTATTACGGTAAATACCGGTCACCGTTTTCTAGGTCCCTACATCTTTTGTTTTCCGTGACTTCAAATGGTGTTTTTCTTTTTGGGACTCTGGTAGTTTGTCCTAAAGTAGAAGTGGTAGCAGCCGGCTGTTTCTCCTTCTCTGATACTGCTGAGCAGAGAACCTCCCACACCAATGGTGTTCTGTTGCTGAACACGTGAATGTTTGATAGTGAAGGGCCCAGGGAGGTGTGACCAGAGCGGTAACCGGATGGTCCAATGGTTGCTTTTGGCCCAAAACATATTATCTCCAAAATATATTTATAGCTATACTACATTAGAACGTTGTTAAGAGGAATATAAACAGATGTTTTACAATTATTTGTTTTCCAAATTTGCCATAGCAGCTTTCAGACCCAAAGCAACTTTATTTACAAGCAGCAACACTGACCAAGGTGCTCAAAACTTGGGGGCATGAAAACATTAAACAGGATGAAAAAAACAAATAAATCACGAATACGATAAAAACGACAATAAAACATGTAAATGTCTAAAATCTAATTAAATGTTCGAAAAAACTGATGCTGGGTTAAAAGACAGAGGAGACCTTGTCCCCTCCACCTCAGCAGATCGAGGACCAGCTGAGTGAATTGTATTTGTATTGCGCCTTTTAGGGTCGTAACGTGATGAAGGAGCTATTCCTCAAGGTTATTTATCCTCTAACCACAGTTCCCTTTGACACGGCGCCAGAGTGCATGAAACAGCCTCAAGGTCATGCATTCGCTTCAAAACTCTTTACTTTCCAGCAATGAAGACAGAAGATGAAGACTCTTTTCTTTTATCAAAATCAAAGAACTCTATTTTCAAAAAAGCTAATCAAAACAACTGTTAGTCAATAATACAATGAGACCGATCTGTGAAATCACAATATTATGATTAATGTTTTTATTAAGTAAATGACTTATTCTAGTCACTAGACACGCTGATACATTAAGGTAAATAATCACGACACATTGCTGTTGCTGATCCAATCAGAACCTTCCTAGTATGAAGCCTCTGTGGTGTTTATTAAATCTGTCAGCTTTGATTCGTCCAGAATCATAAACATCCAGATTAATAAAACAGTTCCAACGCCATTTTAAGTCAGTTCTCAAGATCTCGTTCTCAAGATCCCATGAAGTTCACCACATGTTAAGTGAAGTATGGGCAGGCCATCTATACTTTTCTTTCTAAGCTGAGAACCATTCAAGCTGGGAAAATTCCGTTGTTACCAATCAAACAACGGTTCCTTCAGAATAAAAGCTGAACTCGCTGACCCATGGAGGGTCTCTTTTTGACGCTGTGAAACACCTGTCGCTGTTTACCTGGAGACAATCCAAGGACTAGTTTGTCGTGCTGTGACGCTGTACCATTGGCTCCAGTACCGGAAGGAAGGTCCGAGGACCTGGGCATTCTGGATCCATCGCGGAGGTCTCATTGAGGGTATGTGGATGTGACAGAATGGCGTCTCATGTGTTTATGACCACGGGTCTCAAACTCTGATCAGTTAGGAGCAAAACATCATCTCCCACTCAGACTTCGCTTCTCCGGATGCGGAGGTTCTGAATTTAACATCATTCACACACACCATTCACCTCACTCTTCATTCCAACAGAACATCCATCATTAGAGAGTTAGTCTTGTTAAATTGTTTAAAATTATTTAGTAATAAATTTACTTAAACATTGAAAGTCTCTCTCTCTTCTCTTGTCTCTCAGTTCATGCAAAGTGTTATTTTAAAGTCCCTGTAATAAAAAGATCCAATCTTCTGATTTAAATAACCCAGGGTCCATGGGATGGGATTCATACTAGATATGAATTTTTAATGTCTTATGGTCCTTAATTAAATGTAATTAAACCCTCCTCGCTACAGGGTTCTACAACCCCCCAAGGCGCCTCACAACACAATCAGTCATTCACACTTTCACACATTGGTGATGACTGCATTAGCTTCTTTGACTGCTCAAATGCTCTGTCCTGATCCTCCTGTCATGTCCACAGTGTCTCCTTCCTTAATAGTTTATGTAAAAGAGCTAACAGCGTTGACAGGTTTGGTAGGAACCTGTTATAGTAGTTGAGCAAGCCTAGGTAGGCCTTCAGTTCTGTAACATTTGTGGGTGCAGGTGCCTGCTGTATGGCTTTTGAGTTGTTTGGCAGGGGGTGGAGGCCCAATGCGTCCACCTTGTAGCCCAGGAACTCTGCTTCCTGTTCCATGAAAGTTCATTTACTCCGCTTCACCCGCAGACCTGCCTCTCGCAGTCTCCTCAGCACCTTGTTCAAGGTCTCCAGATGCTTGCAGCTGTTCCTACCCGTCAGCAGGATGTCGTCCAAGTAGACAGCCACATTTGGGATTCCTGCCACCAGTCCCTCCATTATTCTCTGGAAAATAGCTGGACTAGAGGAAACACCAAAGGGTAAATGATTAACTTGGAACAAACCTTTGTGTGTGTTAATGGTGAAATATGACTTGGACCCTTCATCCAGAACGACTTGTTGATATGCATGACTGAGGTCCAGTTTGCTAAACTTTTCACTTCCAGA
Organism: Nothobranchius furzeri; assembly: GCF_043380555.1. Lineage (NCBI taxonomy): Eukaryota > Metazoa > Chordata > Actinopteri > Cyprinodontiformes > Nothobranchiidae > Nothobranchius > Nothobranchius furzeri. The sequence continues at coordinate 39,448,216 of NC_091741.1, read as the reverse complement.
CAGCTTTTCAAATAAATCCTCCAACTTTGGTACTGGATACTGCTCCAGCTTTGAGACTTGGTTAACTGTTAGCTTGTAGTCACCACATACGCGTGCAGTATCATCTGGCTTTAATACTGGAACAATTGGTGCCGCGCACTCCGAAAACTTCACTGGTTCAATGATGCCTTGCTTTGTGAGTGTCTCCAGCTCGGTCTCCATTTTCTTCCTCATTGTGTATGGTACGAGTTTTGGTTGGTAGAATCTTGGCGTTGCGTTTTCCTTTATGTGTATCTTTGCTGGTGGACCCCTCCAGGTACCCAGTTCCTTTTTTGAATACTTCTTCATTTTTCTCCAGCCCATCTTGCAAGGTCAGCGGATGCTGGTCTATTTTAGGGAGCTGTAGACAGCTGTTTTCAGCTCCTTTAGCCACGCTCGGCCTAACAGGTTTGGTCCGCTACCTGCTACCACCATGACTGGCAACTGCCTGACTTTGTCTTTATGTGTTACAGTTACTTTTGCCGTCCCTAGGGTGGGGACTTTTTTCACCTGTATATGTTTTCAAAGTCACTGAACAGTCCTGCAACTCTTGAGCTTCAACCGTCTTGCCATAACTTCCCATATTCAGCCTTTGACAAAACTGTCACACTACAGCCAGTATCCACTTCAAAATGGATCATTTTACCATTTAAATCCAACTGTGCTGTAATGGGATCGACCCTTTCCATCCTTGACTCTTTCATGTTGTGCATAGTAAACACTTCCTCTTCTTCATTGGTTTGTTGATCTGCAGCTTCACGCATGTGGTGTGCATTCTGTTGTTTTGTTTTCCGGTTTCTCCTTCTGTCCTTTATGCTGCTCTTTTCCTCCCTCTTTCTCTGCTGGTCCCTGGAGGGCATCGACCTGCACATTTAATGTGACTTAAGTAAGCTCGTCAACTCTGTGAACGATTTATCCCCCGGCTTATCATGGCTCAATAAGTTCCTCATCAGACTGTACGTCTTGCCGCCCACTGAGCCCAACAATGTGGCTCGCTTCCGGCCTGCATCCGTTATCTGGTTTGCTTCAAAAAAGTGCTCCAACACTTCACAATACTCCTCCCAGGTCTGTGTTTGGCAGTTGTATGCAGCCAGCAACCCCAACATGGAAACAGCCATAACTCCGGCAGCCACAGTCTTTTCGTCGTCCGACATTAACTGAACCCCACCGTCTTGAAAAAAAAAAAAAAAACTCGCCCGCCGTCGTCATTCTAACATCGGGCTCTGAGTTCTCCAGTTTCCTCGTCGTCAATATGTGATATCCTAGTAAATAAGGAGACCAAACGGTTCTTGAAGTGTAGTGGAACTTTATATAAGAAAAACAGGAGCAAAAACCATGCGACATGTTCACATCTTCATCACTGAAGCTTCAACGCTTTCTTGCTGGGTAAAGAAGGTACCACAACTAAAAACTAACCTGTTGTCAGCCCACAGTGCCCCTACAGGTCACTAGCAACATTACCTGCCCTATACTACAGATCATATAGTGGTTGTTGTTATTATTACACTTTATTTCTTTGACAACATGTTTCTCAGTTTACATTTTTAACAAACCAGATAGATTAGAATAAGAGTAGCCAAACTAGTAATTAAACACACTTTTGAACATTTATTTATGAGCTTAACTAGTACAACAGAAGACACAATCTCCCATCAGTGTGTGCTTGACAGCTTAACACAGGAGTCTGTTCCGGATGGGAAAAAGGACGGTAAATAATACCTCGTTTAGCAAGAAGTTAGCTTCCATTAGCAACACTAACTGTAGCAAATATAACTAATAAAGCTTGTTTTTCTAGCAGAATTTTGACTGAGCGTCTCACAAAACACATTGAGAGTATCTAAGTATCAGTAATGAATCACATAAGCTACTTAACTCAACATTACCTGCTGGGGTAAAACATGAACACGCCTGAAGGAGCCTTGTGTGTTATTGTGCCTAAAATCTAGAAGATGACTTTAAAATACAAACACTAAACATCAGTCAGAGTTAACTTTAAACTAATGTTTAACTATTACACATAAGCACTAAAATGATCACCCATATCTTCCTTCTTATCTCTGTTGGGTCTCAGTGAACGATAGTTATACTTTTGTCAAAGCAAAACACGAGATTTTAGTCTTTTGCACTGAAGAAACTCAGTAAACTCTCCAGCTAATATAATATTAACACAAGCCAAAGCAGCTAGCTGTGCTTCCTTGACCGGGGCATTCTGTCACACTTGTCTGGCGGCTTTTCAGTAAGTAAACCTAATTAATTAGACATCTAAAGTTCTACTAATTTAGTCGTAAACCTATACTTTGATTGAGTTGTAAAATCATGAAGCTAACTGGTTTTAAAACTGTCTACAATACAGACGGGTTATAAGGACGCTGTAAGCTAATGTAGCTAAAACCCAAACTGCAGCTTTTTAGTGGCGAATTTGTTCGTTTTATAATCCTGGGGGTGTAACTAATTAGCAACACGCTAACTGTAGCAAATATAACTAATAAAGCTTGTTTTTCTAGCAAAATTATGACCAAACTTCTCACAAAACACACTGAGAGTACCCAAGTATCAGTAATGAATCACATAAGCTACTTAACTCAACATTACCTGCTGGGGTAAAACGTGAACACTTCTACTAATTTAGTCGTAAACCTATACTTTGAGTTGTGAAATCATGAAGCTAACTGGTTTTAAAACTGTCTACAAAACAGATGGGTTATTGGAGGCTGCAAGCTAACGTAGCTAAAACCCAAATCAATTAACACAATTATTAAGCTTTCTTAGCCCAAGTCTTTAACCCTAAATGGCAACATTAGGCCATGATAACAATTACCAAAGCTTAATCAAATATTTTTCTAAAAGGTTTAGACCAAGTTTGCCTTATCTTGATAAAGTTTAACTTCAGGTCAGTTTAAAGAATGACGATGCTAAAAGCAAATCCTCCGGTGAAGAACAAGTGGCCTGCGAGCAGACCTCTAAAACATTTTTTGTGTGACATGTTCCGGGCAGGACTCGTGTTGGGGGTGAAGTGCATCTACAAACCATTGCACAGCTAACATTACATATAACTTTAAAAAACTGACTCTTATTTGAAATTAAACACAGAATGGTGTAAATATTTTTGATTATTGAATAAGCAAAGATTCCTAACTTCTGATTCAATAAATAAACTTTTGCTATTAAATTTAATTATCTTAAATTAAACAGTAATCTTTGGATTAAAAATAGACCAATCTCGTTGGCATATGAACTTCTATCGAATATATAATATCCTAGATATTTATATATGATAGAAGCTTCATTGTTAACTTGTTTGAGCTTTTCTCAGAATCTAACAAAGCTGATAGCAAACAGCATTAATTCTAGTATGTAGTTAACCACGCTACATCATCTAATATTTAAGGTAATTCCATCCAGGCACTGCAATAATGTGAGGAAATCGTTATCGGCGTTCCCTCCTTTTGAGGCATGAAGCAACTCAAACCTCTCATAAATATGTTAAAGGAAAGGTAGCATGGAATATTGGGGTATTGGGAAAAGCAAGACATTTTGTGAATCAAAAGGCGTTGTATATACTGTACTGCACACTGATAGTACCATACCTAACTTACTGTGTTGAAGTGTGGGGACACACCTATAAAACTACCCTATATGCACTTAGTACATTACAAAATGAGCCATAAGGTTGGTCAGTCATGCTGGATATTATGAACACACAAATAGCTTGTTTATAAAATTACAAACCTTAAAGTTAAAAGACTTGATAGAATTTAGGACTGCATTATTTATGTACAAAGTAGATAAAAAATACTGCCTGAAATATTCAAAAACTGTTTGCAGAAAGACGAGGTGGATATAAGTTGAGAAGGGAATTAAATTTGAAGCAGCATTGAGCTCGAACAAAACAGAAAAGTATGTGTATTTCAATTAGTGGAGTTATTTTATAGAATAGTCTTGAGGAAAGAATCAAAGAAAGTTTAAACATAGTGCAATTTAAGAAATTAAATAAAGAATTAATTATTTCAAGATATACACAAGAGGATCACTAATTTGTATATGTACTGTAGTGATAATATATATTAACGTTATTGTGTATTGATGATGAAGATGGCGCCAGTGTTGCCGGCTTGCCATCTGTCAGCTCCTGTACTTTTTGTATTTTTATTGTTTTTAGCCTATGTGTTACAACCCGCTCACCCAAGATTGGTCTATGATCATCATATATCAGCTATAGGATTTTCAGTTGGATTTTTACCATCTGAAGCTGTTGAGCACTGGGATACTTCCTCTCCCCTCTACCTGGATGGCGTTTCGGCATGCTGGGAAACAGCGCCGTTTACGCACTCTGCTACGAGGAAACGTAGGAGGAGAGGTTGTCGGGGTGGGCGGCTCATCAAGCTGAAAATATTGAAGCTTGCCTTTTCTGGCGGTTTGCGAGTGGTCTTGTGTTGATCCACTCGGTTCCTGGCGCCGTGGCGTGTGGTGGATCCGGTGGATTCGTGGCTCGTTCCTGTTGCCGGCAATTCATGGGAGTTTGGTATGCGCTCCCCACTCTTTCGGACATTCAGTCGGAGACGAGCCGATCTGAGGAATCTCCAATTATTGACTAGAGCTTCTTCCACCATCAACAGTTTCCTTAAATTATCCTTAAGGTGGGGCCAGATCAATGCTACGTCTGTGGCTAACAAAACATTCACTGCGAATTAATTTTTTACAACGCATGTTCCCGACATCCTCTGTGTGACGGAGTCATGGATTCTTCCTGGTGAGTCCGCTGTTTTTAATCAGAATCAGAATCAGAAAAAGCTTTATTGCCAGTGCTCCAGTGAACCAGAGCATAGGAACTTGACTCCGCAGCACAGCCTGACCAAGGTTACACACACACATGTAGACAGAACAGATACAGGCAGACCACAAGAGCAGCCATAACGGCACTCAAGAGCAGCCATAACGGCGCTAATGAACTGATCCCAGCTGACTGTGCTTTTAATAATGTGCCGAGGACCACTAAACGTGGCGGTGGATTGGTGGTTATTTATAAAGCTAATCTGAAGATGAAACATTTGCAGTCCTGGTCTCCTAATACCAGTTTTGAACTGTGCTTATTCGAACTTGGTCATCCGCAACCAATCCTCTGATGTAGTATATTGACCCCCAAAATACAATAAGGATTTTTTGCCGGAGTTTTCTGAAGTCCTAGCAAACTGGGCTGCTAGATACGAGCGGATATTGCCACTGGGAGACTTTAATATTCATATCTGCTGCCCTGGAAAACATTTAGTCTCTGATTTCATCAACCTTGTGAACTCTTTGACTTTTACGTAGTGGGTTAATGGGGCCACACAGGAATGTGGCCACACACTGGATCTTGTGTTATCACCGGGGTGTTCAGCAGATAATCTGACTATTAAGGATGCAGTTTTTTCAGACCATAATCCGATATTATTTGAGACTATTCTGCATAGCAATTTGCTGGCACCTGTTGCCCCCAATAGGTATAGTTGTCATGTAAACTCTGACACTGCAACTCATTTCACTTTGCTGTTTGAACAAGCCTTCTTTGATTTATCAGACAAGTCCTCACTGGATGGATTGCTTACTTGTTTTAATGAGACCTGTGAGGCTATCCTTAACACTGTTGCGCCGTTAAGGCCCAGGAGGGGAAAGCGTACAGTAAATTTATGGTCAACGGACGCTACTCGTGCCGCAAGAAGGACATGTAGAAGACACGAGAGACAGTGGAAGAAGGATAATCTGCATGTTTACCTAATTGCTCTATGTGACGGTTGGAAATCATATCAAGAGCCAGTTAGATCTGCAAAATTTGCATATTATTCCAATCTCATTTCTTTAACCTCAAACAACCCCAGAGTAATATATACCGCAATTAACAGTTCTGAAATCAAATGATCATCACGTGGTGCAGGCTTCAGCTAAAATGTGTGATGAGTTCCGTGACTTTTTTATTGGGAAAGTGGCTGCGCTCCGGTCTACCATGTCTAGGGCACCGGTATGTGGCCGTTCTGTTACTGCCATCAGAGGTTTGGTAGCATTTCAACAAATTACTCTAGATGATTTGATCCAGATTGCTGGGAAGGCTAAGCCGAGCGGCTCACTGGATGAAGTAATGCCAACGCGCCTCCTTAAAGAAGTCTTTCCAGTAGTCGCCCCTTTAATATTGCACATAATTAACATGAGTCTCAGTTCTGGTATAGTCCCTGATGATTTCAAAAAGGTGGTTATTCAACCTTTGCTCAAAAAGCCTGGACTGGATGCTTCGCTGGCTGCAAACTACGGGCCCATTTCTAAACTTCCATTCTTAAGTAAGGTACTAGAGAAATGTGTTTACCACCAGCTCTTGGTTTTTATGGATGAGAATGCCATTTTTGAGACTGTCCAGTCTGGCTTCAGAGCTCTACACAGCACAGAGACTGCACTGGTTAGAGTGCTCAATGACATTTATCTAGCGACTGATAGCAGTAATTCTGTGTTGTTACTTCTGCTGGACCTCACGGCTGCCTTTGACACGATAGATCATGAAGTGCTGCTTCACCGTCTACATCATTATGCCGGGATTTCAGGGTTAGCCCTGGAATGGTTTAGATCATACTTGACAAATAGAAAAATGTGTGTTAGGATGGGAAGTTATTCCTCAGAGTACTCTGATCTACCCTGGGGGTACCACAGGGCTCAATATTGGGACCTCTGTTGTTTTCTGTTTACATTCTGCCCTTAGGTGACGTCTGTCGTGAGCTTGGAGTTCAATTCCACCTATATGCTGATGATTGTCAGCTGTACCTGCCTCTGAACACGTCAAGTGGTCTCTCTATTTCTATTCTTACTAACTGTTTGAGGGAGATCAAGACCTGGGTGAGTGAAAATTTTCTGAGCCTAAATGATCACAAAACAGAGGCTATATTGTTTGCTCCAAGCATACAATGTGACTCTTCCCTAACTGACTGTGGGTCATTTAATGGCCAGCTGACTACATCGGTGACTAATCTTGTGTTAAACTGGATAGCGCCCTTAGTTTTAATACCCACATCAATGGAGTGATCTCCTCCTCCTTTTTCCACCTTCGTCAGTTGGCAAAGATCAAACCATTTTTGTCACGTCATGATCTTGAGACGGTAGTCCATGCTTTTATTACGGTGCGATTGGACTACTGCAACTCTGTTTTATTCGGTGTGAGCAAGGGCTCAATAGTCAGGTTGCAAATGGTGCAGAATGCTGCTGCCAGATTTTTAGAGGGCAGGCGCAAGTATGACCACATTACTCCTGTCCTGGCTGCGCTTCATTGGCTGCCCATTGATGTAAGGATTTGTTTTAAAATACTCTTATTGGTTTTTTAAAACGTTAAATGGTTTGGCTCCTCCTTACTTGGTGTCACTGCTTCAACCGCACACCCCTGCACGGTCCCTCCGCTCGGAGAACCTCATGCTCCTCTCGGTCCCAAGAACGCGCCTAAAGACACATGGTGATAGGGCCTTTGCTGTGGCAGGTCCTAAGCTTTGGAGCGAGCTTCTTCTCAGCATAAGGACTTCCATCTCTGTTGCGGTTTTTAAGGCAAGGCTAAACATCTACTTTTATGATCTGTCTTTTAATCTTTCTAACTAGTTTTTATTGTTTTACTTAAAGTGATCTGTGCACTTCACTGTGTTTTTTGTTTGTATCTTGTGGTCCATTGTTTTTATTTTCGGGACCTAATGTTTTATGTTTTTACTTGGTCTGTGTAGCGCCTTGGTGGCATGTTTTTGCCTGTAAGGCGCGATTTATAAATAAAGTTGAGTGGAGCTGAGAGTTGAGCTGCTCTGGTGGTTCATTCCCTATTTGTAGTTTAAAAATCACTGATCCATCGAAAAGTTGCTGAATTAAAAACTTTCATTACTACAAAATAACTTCAAACACGAGCCACACGACAGCTGCCTGCACTGACTCACGGTGACCTGGAAGGTCACAGAGTAGAATGGAAGATGGGTGGCCGTGTGCAGGAAGTTAGAGCTGTGTGAGGGTGTAATGGGGGAAGAGGGAGGGAGTTTGGGAATCCTTTGGCATTCAGTCAGTGCCGGATGAAAGTAGACCAACTAAAGTTCATTAGTCCTTTTCAGACTCTAATGATGACCCACAGTCATTAAAAAGCACACGGGGACAAGAAAATTCAGGTTTTTAAAATAATAACAGACTTAAATCCGTTACACACAAGAACCGTCAATCAGCCTCTTTTTGGCCAAATTTCCTTTCCTCAGTATAACAAGACAGCAATATTGGACAAAGTGCATTAAAATAACCAGACCTGACAACAGTTGATGAACATTTTTAACAGAAAAAAATACACATTTGTGCCTTTTTGTGCTGATGCAGCTCATACCCCCATCCTGTAACCTCTAGTAAGATATTTGTCCCTTTAGACCTTTAAAATAAAGCTCAATTAAAGCATGAATCTGTTGTTTTATTCATGCAGACCATTGTTTGACTTTCGATCCACCGAGGTGAAATATGCAACCCTGTGACCTAAAAATGAGTGATGAGAGCAGAATGATGAGCCCTGCTGAGGTCGGACACCTAAACGATGACCCAGCAGCAACGTAGAGCTGAGCAGAGCTTAAATCTTTTTAAACTATTCCATTTTATTTGAATTACTTTATAAAGAGCAAAATCACAACAACAGTCTTTACAAAGTAAACATTCCAATCAGTGCATTAGTCCAGTTCATTACGCCAGTTAGTTAAGTTTCCTTTTGTAATGGAATGAAATGACTGTTTTCCACCAAAAGTCATTTCCCCCTCTCCTCTGACACAGAACTAGTCTGCATGAGATACGGCCTCAAGGTCTCATGCATTTGCTTATAACTGCTTCTTTTCAGCTCAACAGAAGAATGAAGAATGGATCATCTCCTTTTAGTTAATCAAAGAACTCTGTTTTAATAAAGCTAATCAAACAAAGTGTTAGTCAATAAATAAGATGTGACCGATCTGTGAAATCAAAATATTAATTACTTTATTATAATCCTATAGAATATAATAAGTAATATGACTTTAAATGTTCCACTAGGGCTGATCTCGCGTAGCGTTAAAAGACATTACACATTACTTTCAATGATCCAATCAGAATCTGCCAGATCTGACGGAGGCGTGGTTTTGGTGGTGTTTGGTAAACCTGTCAACTTTTCATTCGACCATAAACCAAAACATCCGAAGTATAAAACTATGCCCATCTTTAAGGCCAGTTCAAAGCGTTCTAGAGAAGTTGTCGGAGTGGCCAATCCGTAACTTTCTTCTTCAGCCAAAAGAACCAATGACAAGCTGGATAAAATCTGTTGCTGTTCCAACCGCTGCAACGGTTCCTTTCAGAATAAAAGCTGAACCATCACGACCCAGGTTTGGGTCTCACTAGATGCCAACAAAACTGTTGTGACCCGGGAGTATCTCAAGACTAGTGGTCGGCTGCCGCAGCTGTTTCTACAGGCTTCGGCTCCATAAGGTCAAGCTGGACCTCTACACCTCCTGATCTAGACGGGGACTTCTGCTAAGGGTATGTAGACCGACAAATGGTGTCGAATGTGTTTATGAATCTTCTAACCAAAGCTTAGCGTGAAAACATCACCTTCACTTCCCATCAGAATTAATCGTTTCTTCGGATTTGCTGGTTCTGAACAACATTCCACATTACACCATTCTCCGCCTCATCCACCCAGTAGCGGTTTTAGGCACGGGCAGACAGGGCAGTTGCCGGGGCGGCATTTTTTCATGACACATTAGGGGCGCACAAGCGCTGAGTAAAAAATAAAAAAGAAAGAAATCTGTGCCGCACCGAGGTTTTCTATTATCTGTCATATCACAGTGTCTGGAATTGGAAACAGCAAAAAAAAAAAAAAAAAAAGGAAACAGCAAGTTGGCGCCCCCTGCAGCTGCAGGCGCTCCTGCTCACTGAGAGGGTTCAGGTGCACCGTGTGTGTAAGAAGAACAGGAAGGGGAGGGTTGCGGCGGGGGAATTCACCTCTGGGTCCTTCCCAAATGAAATGAGCGGGTAGGGGCTGAATCAACTGTATTAACATGGCTAAAGTCAATCACATCTTGATGTTCTTCTATTTAACGCACATTTCATTCATAATATCATAAACACAGGCCTATTATTCTTTTTCTGAATTGAGTGAAATGACCAAATAAAAAAGGGAAAAACAAAACGATTTTGTGGTTCCCCCCCCCCCCCCCCCCCCCCCATCAAGGTCAAATTGTTTAGTCCTGACTAAAGGAAACTTATTGAGTCAAGAGCCAAACAGAAGAGATGAACATAAAAAGGCTAAAACCACCAGGTGCCCGATTCAGGAAAAAGAAAGAAAAAAGAGGAGAAAGATAAAGGTATGTACGCTCTCATGATGCATGTTTTCAATTTTTTGAACCAGTTCACTGGAATTTTATCGGTTAAATAACAGAGCTAATAGGGCTGAAATATTGAAACGAATATTCAAATGGTTCGAAAAAATTCCTTGAATCGTTTTTAACTGATTCAAACTAGGATTTGTTAAATGCTCGCTGCAGCCTGTGGCCTGGCTGGCTGAACAACAACAAACACATGTTGATCATGTTCACATAATAATAAATAAAACAACTGTACAAGCAGAAGAAAACTCCCCAGTCACCACCAACTATCCTGTTTATTTATTGCAGATGGCTGCACTGATTATTTTTACCTGATTTGTTCTGTAAAAGTTGGCATTTTTGGTAGTCTACAGTTTTTATGTCAGTTTAAATTACAATTTCAGAGGCAATTCTAAAATATTATGGATCATGATAAAGATCTATTGGAGATCTACCCCAACTTTTGGACTGCTCTGCCAGTCACTGTGGCTCCAGCTGAGAGGAGCTTTTCAAAACTTGATCAAGTCATACCTGAGGTCACCTATGTTTCAGGGGCGGCTCACTAACCTGGCTCTGATTAGTATCAATCACTCAGTAGGGGAGCAGCTTTCATATGATGACATTATTGATGACTTTGCATCAAGGTTAGGTTTTAATTTTAGTTTGTGTTTTCTGTTCTAAGTGCAATGCTGTAGTGATTATCTTTAGTTTGTTATGTGTGAAACATTTTTGCTATTTAGAATTTTTATTATATATTATGTTCATATATTCTTAATATTTAGTTATTGTTTGTTTTTGTATATTTGATTCTATATATTTTGATACAGTATATAATGTACAGTGCTTTACATTCTAACAACTTCATAGTAATTAATGTAAATATGTGCAACTTAGAAAAATGAATGTTCAATAGTCGTTGTAATAAAACATGCCTGTTTGTAGAAAACATGCGTGTGTTCGTGCAGGTGTGGTGGTGGTGGTGGGCGGGGGGGGGGGGGGGGGGATGCCTCAAAAGGGGCCTCGCCCGGGGAGTTATTACATGTAGAACCGCCACTGCATCCACCTTAGTAACACCATACATTTAGTGTTAAGGTTAGTCTGGCTTTAATTTGTTTAGTAATAAATCTTTAAACTTTTAAACTTGACTCTCTCTTCTGTTGTCTCTGAGTGAATACGAAGCTGTTATCTAAACCCTGCAATAAAAAGTTCCAATCTTCTGGTTAAAATAACCCAACAGGTCCATAAGGTTGATTTCATATTTCCTATGGAATCTTTTGTCTTATGGCTTATTAAATAACATGTAATTTAAATCATTACACTTTGTAGGGAAACCCAGCAGGTTGCATCGAGTCACTGACTTGTGTCAGAGACTTTATAGCAATTCTCATAGTAAGCAGGCATTTAGCAACAGTGGAGAGGAAAACTACCCTTTAACAGAAACTGGCTCAGTATGAGCAGCCATCTGTCACGCTATGATATTAAATATTTGTTGTTACGTGCAGTGCCCCTTTTCGGCCACAGGATAGCCTCAATGGTATTTGCCTCGTCTGTCTCCCGGTGCCCAGCTGTGGGTAATTTGACAATCTCCTGAGCAGCTGTTAAAAGCTGCCCTCTTGCCCTCATTCAGCGAGAAGGTACAGGGAAGTGTGGACACGGAGGTGTTCACTCTTTTCTCTTCTCCTCGTGGTGCCCTTGTGTTTAACTTCGTTCGTTAGCATATTCTAGATTCGGATTAACTTTTGGATTGACCTTAGATCGGCCCTTGACTTCAATTTTGGCTTTGCCCGAGCGTCACTGCTTTTCAGGACGACTCTTGTGTGTTATTTAGAATTATAAATAAGAATATTTCAGTTAATTAGTTTCCCTCTTTCCAGCCCTTTTGGCTTGGCTCCTTTTGTTAGACATTTTATCCGTGAACTCCTGTGTTTTTTTAAATAAAATCCTTTCTTTTGGACACTTGCACTTTATTATTCCTCCCACACTCACACCTCATTGCTCCCTCAACAACATCACTCCTAGCAAGCAGAGGGACGTAATATTTGTATTACTCTATTTTAAGTCAGAGGACTCCAAAGCACTTTACACTAGAGCCAGCCACTCATTCACTGATCACAGGGCAAAGTCTGAGCCAATGATCAGAAAACTGAGGCTATATTGTTTGCTCCAAGCAGACATTCTGACTCTTCTCTAATTGACTGTGGGCCATTTAATGGCCAGCTGAGTGCTTCAGTGACTAATCAATAAAATGTGAATAAACGTATGAATAATCATTATAACAAGCATAGGTTATGAACACATTAGGCTTAGATGAGTAAAATACAAGTAAAATTCAAGTAAATGTCATTTAAAACTGGGTGTTAATATTACCAGTAGACGGTACCACACTGCAGATACATTCAGTAACATAGAACTGTGTTAAATCGATTCTAATTTCAGGAAGGCTAAGCGTCTAAAATGTGTCACCTACTTTGTCTCTCCTCATTGCAGAAATACATTCCTCAGACAAGTTACGCTGACTTAAAAAGGCAAAAAGTGGTTCCATTGGAGTCTCCATCTCGTCTCCCTCCGTTTCTTCCTGTCGAGACTCAAACATCTCGCTAGATGTCGCCGTTTTACCGTTATTATTCATGTCATTATTACAAACTATAGAACACGTTATTTCGAAACATTTACTCATTAAAACGTGAAATAAATCACGTTTTAACGAGAACGTTTCTAATTTTAACAAGAAAGTATCTCATAATAACGAGAAACTTTGTCGTTAAAACGATATTTATATCACGTTTTAACGAGAACATTTCTCGTGATTACGAGATACTGGTCCTGAGTTTTCCCCCCCCCCGCACTGACTGTAATACGCTTCCGTACAAAATAACAATTGCTGTAAATTAATAAATGCATCTATTAAATGAAGTCAGAGTTCAGCGAAATGTCTCAAAGTACAAATGCAGAAAGCCTTTTTTACAGCAGTGTTTTTACCAAATGTTTCTGTTTTAGTGTCTTTCTATCTGTTTTTAATGCATTCATCTTAAAATGAGAACGTTGTAAACGGGTAAAATTATTCATGAAAAATATGCCATTTTTAATTTTTGGGCCGAGGTTTTCTGATGAATGTCATTAGTGATACGGGACACCTGCCGGCCTTGAGCCAACTTATATATTTATATATATATATATATATATATATGTGTGTGATAAATGACCCGCACTTGTATAGCTGGCTCAGAGTCAGAGGACACCGATGTGCTTTACACTACAGTGTATCATTCATCTTCTCACACACACATTCACATACTGGTGGTGATGAGCTACGATGTAGCCACAGCCGCCCCAGGGCGCACTGACTGAGGCGAGGCTGCCGAGCACAGGCGCCACCTGTCCCTCCGACCACCACCAGCAGGCAAGGTGGGTTAAGTGTCTTGCTCAAGGACACAACAGCTGAATTCTCTCTCCGGAGCCGGGATTGAACCTGCAACCTTCTGATTACTGGATAACCCGCTCCACCTGTTGAGCTACTGCTGCCCCAGTCTGATGAAGTAAAAGTTAAACCTGCACACTTTGCAGTCTGGTTATAAGGAGACAGCGATTACTGCTAGCCTGAACTTCTGTCAATGCTAACCCAAACCAGTGTCATAGCTAGCCCGAGCTTCTGCTAATGCTAGCCTGAGCAACTGGTAATGCTATCCCAAGCTACTGCTAACATCCTTGTCGGATAAGAGAGAAACAACAAAGAAGCGTGTCAAAGCTAACACATACAACGAGCCCCAAAACATTTTCTTACGATTTAGGCTCGAGGAACAGTTTCCTATTGTAAAATCAAGTAGTTATAGAACCCCTGTAATAAACAATAAACATTTTGTTTTTATTGTAATTAAATTTATCAGAGTTGCTGTGATTTTTAAAATTTCTTATCTTCATCTTTTACCAAGATTCTAATTTGAGCCTTGGTACGTGAAGCCAGGGGAATTATTTATTTCTTGTTAATAAAAGAAATGCAAAAGCTTTTTTTTTTGCTCTGTCTCTGTATAGTTCTCTTAGACTGTTGGCCGAACCAAAGCAACTCCAGCTTTGAGTGCTGGATCAACCCTAACATCACGTAGCTGTGGTTTCCTTTGTGTTGTTGTTGTTGTGGTGTGAGGAACTCCGTGGGCCGAGGTTTTCTGATGAATGTCATTACTGATACGGGACACCTGCCGGCCTTGAGCCAACTTCTCTTTGACCCCACCCAGCAGCAGTAGCACATCTTCCTTCCTCCGTAGATCAGGGCGAACTGTTTTTTTCCAGGCAGTCAAATGCAAACATGTATATAAACAGTGAAGAAGAAAGACCAGTCTCTTAAGGAGAGAGGTGTTTGTGTGTTCAGGTACAGGCCTTTATGCAACTTCTGTTTGCTCAGCCTTTAGGCTGCAATTATATTTATCATCAGTCCAGAATAACCGGGCAAACAAACGGCTCGTCTATTGATGAGCAGCGGCGAGGAATATGCCCGCTGCATTCACAGCAGAGAAAAGGGAACGGGTTGTGGGAGAAAGAGCAAAGCAAATCTGTCAAAGAGTCTATTATGTCGTGTCCAAACAGAGAGCGCCATCCACAATGGCCTTATTAATGGGACAATGTCAAGGAGTGGCTGGACAATAATAGCAGATGATTTTGCTTTGTGGGGTTATCTCTGGAGATCTGCTCTTTCAGTAAAGCAGATGATTTGGCCTCTGGGGGTCATATCAGTGAGGATCTGTGGCAGGAGCTGATTGGTCTGATGTGTGTGCGCCCAGAAAGCGTAAGTTGTGGTTTGTGGTGAGGTCGATGGCGTGCAGCCAGGGACAGGAGTGTGGCTGCTACGTGTGCCTTTGATTGTTTTCCTAGCAGAGCTTTAGCCCCCCCCCCCCCCTCCCCCCCACCCCTCCCCATACACACAAATGCACACTCCTCCATCCTCTTGGAGACACTGAGGGGAGGCGGAGTTGTGTGTTTGTGCCGTGACAACCTTGCTTGCAGGAGAACGCTGCCTAATACTGGCATCCGCTTTCATATTGTTGCACTTACTCAGGGACAACTTAGTAGGTTGCTGCCAAGTTTTCCCCGAGGTTGATTTCCTCCACTGTGACTGTAACCTCACCTGTAAATGTGTTTTCTTTTCATAAAACTCTAAAATGTTCCAAAAATCCCCAAACAAGAGTTTGGGTCCTTACCTCTGCTACTCTAAATGGGTGGTTTTACATTCTGATCAGGGACTAAAGCTCCTCTGCCACTAGAGAAGTGTATTAAAATACGTCCAAAATGCCCTTACCAGGCCAAAAGGGGGCAATAGCATTGGCTGTAATGTAGGCAAAGGTGTATGGGTAGGGGTAAAACATGGAAATGGAGTTTCAGCTCTTTTTATGAGTAATTTGCCAACAGCTCAACATTATCTCCATTATTTATCTAATATCATCCAAGCTGCAGTTTTAGAAGCACATCCTGGTTTTTATCCTCTCTAAACCTGCAGGCTGACTTCTCCTGCACCACCTGCTGGCTGACTACAGTCCTGTTCTTCTCCTGTTCCTCTTGATGTGATCTTTACCTTTAACAAGGACCCTGTTCGGAGAACAATCCGTTGCTCTAAACTCCCCGCTTTACAATTTTCATGGCATTCAGGCAAGAGATCTCCAGGATGGTATTTCATGACTTAACCCCCAAATGCTCCCATTAAACCCCTTTCCCACATCTTATGCTATTGAAACTCTTCGTGTGTGTGTATAAACATGCTCTGCTCCAAATCTGCGACCCTAATCATGCGTTTTATGGTGGTGGATGTGGGCCGTGCACTCTTGACATTCTCCTGCTATCAAAAAGGGGGTCACCTCCTCTCTGCTGCTGAATGTGATCTTTGTTACAGGAATTATGGGACACCGTACACAATGTGTTGATGAGCAGATACACGAGTCTGGGATTGAGCGGGAAAGAGAACACATTTGAGAACAGGGTTTGATGCACAAAGGCTGTGTGTGTGTGTGTGTGTGTGTGTGTGTGTGTGTGTGTGTGTGTGTGTGTGTGTGTGTGTGTGTGTGTTCCTGCATAATTAAAGCAGCATTTAAAGTTTTGCTGTTCTCAGAGTGTCATCAGGACAAGTCTTTGTTTCTGATTCTGTTTGTGTCTCTGTAGGAACTTCAGGCTCACATCTTTGCAAATGATGTGATTCTGTTGGCTTCAAGGCATGACCTTCAGTGTGCACAGGTTGGAGTTATTTTGAGGTCTTCTGTGTATATGTCTCAGAACTAGCTGACTGAACTAGATTTAGCAAGAGCTGGGAATCCCCAGCACAAGCTGGAGAGCCACTGGGGTGAGTTACAGTGCTCAGCATAAATGAGTACACCCCAATACATTTGTCAGAAAACCTTTAGTTTCCCTTCAGAATCAACATTTTCTATGAGATACCATACTACAAAATACTCCACAAATGTGGGCCATTGATTGCAAACAAGATTTGTTCACTTGCACAAACAAAAATGTGATTTTCCTAACAAACCCATGTTCCTAAATGAGTACTCCCCAATTATAGTTTTAGGACAAAAGCCACACTTAAGACTACAAAATTCGTATTAACAGACATTCAACCACTGGTTAGTCTAATGATTCATTTAAGAGGTGTCCAGCAGACTGGTGAATATTAAAGGGCACTAACAAAGAAAAGCCCTTCCCATTTCATGCTGTCAGCAATGGCTCCACGTGGAAGAGAAATGTCACAAAATCTGAGAAAGGAAATAATTTCTTTACACAAAAAAGGTGAGGGCTACAAGAAGTAGCAAAGTGATGCAAAAAATTAAGAAAGATAGAAGTGTAACATCTTACAGAGATGTCCAGGCCATCCACGGAAATTAACATCTCGACAGTAGTCTTCTAATGAGAAGAGTTGAAGAAAATCTCCATGCAATTTCACTGCAGTTGGCTAAAGCTGTAGAAAGCCAATCTGGAGTGACCGTTTCCCGTGACACCATACAGCGCGCACTGCAGAGGAATGGCATGCATGGGTATCATCCACAAAGAATTTGCTAGAAGACGAAGACAAAGAAGAAGAAGTGGCGCTTCACAAAAACAAAAAATGTAAAAATATAAAAGATAATTTTGAAAATGATTAAAGATATATTTGAAATGAGCAAAAAATAGACAATTGTGATTAAAAATGTTAAGAAAGAGAGAGCGTGAATAGGAAAGAGGGAAATCAGTGGATCCTGAGGAAGGCGGAATAGGTAGGGAGAGCAGAACAAAGAGAGGGTAATGAAGGTCACACCAAAACCAGCCTGAACAGGTGAGTCTTCAGCTGCTTTTTAAAGGAGACCACTGAGTCCACTGTTCTCAGGCTCAGGGGAAGAGGGGTCCAGAGTCTGGGGGCCACAGCAGCAGATGATCTGTCACCTTGGGTATTTGGTCTTAGCCTGGTGCTGCACAACCAGTAGGCTTTTATCACTGGACCTCAGGGACCTGCTGGAGGTGTAGGGACTAAGAAGATCACCAATGTATGATGGTGCTTGTCCATGGAAGGCCCTATAGACCAGAACCAGGATCTTGAAATGAACCTTGAAGTTGACTGGGAGCCAGTGAAGCTGGAGGAGAAGCGGGGTGATGTGGGTGTGTTTGGAGGACTTGGTTCAGAAGCTGAGCTCAGGCATTCTGAACCACCTGTAGACGGTTCAGGGAGGTTCTGCTCAGACACGTGAAAAGAGAGTTACAGTAGTCTAAGCGTGAGGAGATGAAGGTGTGAAGAACTGTCTCAAGTTCAGAGCGGGACAGAATGGGACTCAGCTTAACAATGTTCCTGAGATGGAAGAAGGAAGAGCCAACAAGAGAACTGACATGAAAATCCTGGGTGAGAGCTGGGTCAAAGGTCACGCCAAGATTCCTGACGGAAGGTTTGGTGTGAGAAGCAAGCTGACCAAGAGAGTCTCTGACTTTGGGAACCAGCTTGTCTGGGGCACAGATGAGGATCTCAGTCTTATCTTCTTCATTCAGCTGAAGAAAGCTCCCAGCCATCCAGGTTTTGATAGAGTCTAAGCAGGTGTGTAACAGCTGCAGCTTAGACATCTCATGGGGCTTAAAGGAGATGTACAGTTGGATGTCATCTGCATAAAGATTGTAGGAGACTGGAAGCAATCATCGATGTTATGTTCATCAAGAGCAGTTGTGAGTTGTTTAGCCACAACCTTTTCCAAGATCTTGGAGATGAACAGAAGTTTAGAGATGGGTCTGAAGCTGCTATGGAGAGAGGCGTCAAGACTCGGTTTTTTAAGAAGCGGGAGGATTACAGCATTCTTAAAGTAAGCAGGGACCTGACCAGAAACCAGAGAAGCATTAATTATGGAGTGCACACTGGGACCGATGTACTGAAAAGTCTGGCTTCAAGGAGATACTGGTCCAGCATCTCAGGAGGGGAAAGCAGTAAACTGCCATCACTGTTTACAGGGTGTATGGTGTGCTGCTCAACTCGGGACATTGTAGATTGGTGGGCTGAGTACTTTGAAGACCTCTTTTATCCCACCGGCATGTGCTCCAGTGAGGAAGCAGATTTTGTGGACTTTGGTCAAGCTTTCCAATATCTGTAGCCAAGGTCACTTGGTGGCAAGACCCCGGGTGTGGATGAGATCTGCACGAGTTCCTTAAGGCCCTGGATGTTGTAGAGCTGTGTTGGTTAATGTGGCTTGGCATTGTCACATGGACATCAGGGGCAGTTCCACTGAATTGGCAGACCGGGGTGGTGGTCCCCCTCTTTAAAAAGGGTGACCGCAGGGTATGTTCCAACCACAGGGAGATCACACTCCTGAGCCTCCCTGATAAGGTCTATTGAGGGGTTCTGGAGATAAGGGTCCGTCGGATTGTCGAACCTCAGATTCTGGAAGAACATTGTGGTTTTCATCCTGGACGTGGAACACTGGACCAGCTCTATATCCTTAGGGGGGTCCTGGAGGGTGCGTGGGAGTTTGCCCATTCAATCTACGAGTGTTTTGTGAATTTGGAGAAGGCATTCAATTGCATCCCTTGGGGGGCCCTGTGGGGGTATTGTGGGAGTATGGAGTACCAGACTCCTTAATATGGGCTGATAGTTCCCTGTATGAATGGTACCAGAGCTTGGCCTGCATTGCCGCCAGTAATGAGAGTTGGACTTTTGCTAAGGGTGCACTTTGTTAGCCTGGCCTGCCAGACTCGTCCGTTGTCTATTCTACAGAGAGGCGGAGTCAACATACTCAAAGGTAGAGAGCACCATGAGGGGCAGGACTAGCTAGCTCAAAAATAACCAATCAGAAAAAAGGCTGAAATGGCGACTGTGTTGCGCGTCGCTGCCGTTTTTTTTAGCTGTAATCAAAGATGGCATCTGGCAATGGCGCAAACTTCTTTCTTTAGAAGAAAGTGTCACAATCTGCTCCTGCCTCCCTGACTGTGTCTCTCCCCTGCCCTTGATTATTCCCTATTGGTTTCACCTGCCCCTTGTTTACCTGCCCATGTGTTCCTGATTGTTTCCTTGAGTATTTATACCTCCCGTCTTGTTTGAGTCTTTGTCAGATCATTGTTTGTTGTCAGCGTTGTTTTGTTTTGTCGTTCCTGCTCTGCCATTAAAACCCTTTTTTTTACTTTATCCGAGCCTGCATTTTTGCCTCCTGGTCAGCTCTTCCACACATGGTCTGCCTTCATCCACACCCGCAACGTGACAGAAAGGCTTTTAGCGCTTCTTTTTGTGGTTTTGTCCACGTCATTTAGAACAGAGGAAAGAGCCACAGCGAACTTTGCGTCAGGCGGCCATCTTTGTTGTTTATGAGAAGCTGAGAACCGTGAGAATGGATGAATGATTCACTGTAGTGTAAAGGGCTTTGGAGTCCGCTGACTCTGAAAGACGCTATACAAGTTAGGGTCATTTATCATTTGGATAAGTTTGAGGATGGATGATGGTTGCTCTAATAGACCAATTCAGGTGTAAACGGGTGATCCTGATCATCATTGGTTGATTTAAGAAGATGATGACTACACAGACAGCCTGTAATAAACTCACAATAACTTTTTTTTAAATAACATTTATGGTCAAACAAGATATTCAGAAAAAACCCATTTGGTGGTTTGTGTCCCTAGAACCAGGAATAAAACAATAAAAATAAAAGTTTTTATTATTTCCTAATTACTTAAAAAAACTCACCAAACTTCAGATTTGCTCTTGAAAGAGAATCTAAATGAAGCCGCTGACTTATCACACCTAAGGATGTTTAAGCTGGAGGTCTGTTTTTCATCCTTGTCAGAAAGGGAGGGATAAATCATACACAGATGAGTAGAAAGACTGGTCAGACGAGTAGTCAGTGGTGTTTTTCATCTGTCAACTGCGGATATTAAAAACGAAGTCCCAGTGTGTGCTAAATGAGTTGTGACCGGCGGCTGTTTGCTGCCTGATGCAGGAGCAACAACGCCATGAGAGGAAAGGTACAAAACAGAAAAAACAAACGCTGGTGAAAGAGTGAACCTCCCTGGTCATCATCATCAACATGGCCCCCATTCTTTCTCTCTCAATTGCAACTGAATCGCCTCGGTCTCATTACAGATTACAGCCCGAGCAGAGTGACTCTCCCCTTTCTCTTGCCTTTCTCCACACAGTCCCTCTCTTGATTAACATTTTCTGCTAGGCTTCACACCAAAGGCCCAACCTGTGTGCTTTAAAGGCAGGGTGAAAAAAAAGCCATCATGCGCTGGAGTGGAATCAGATAAGGCTATCAGCCAGGAGGCTTTGCTGCCTCGGCTTTGTCCTGCTCCTCCACCCGTCCTCGCTTCCTCCCTCAGCCTCTCACTCCACTGCACCTTTTGTCCGGTAGATTCCCTGACGGATCGCTCCCCTTCAGTCCCCTTCAGACAACCTCCAGCTCCAGTCTGAGCATTGTAGACAGCGGCAAAACAAGAGCACAAGGTCAGGCCTGATGCTGACGACAGAAACTGAGGAAAAGATACGAAAAAATTTACCAGTGAATCATTTTCAATGACTGCCTTTAAAAATACTCAAAATTATTTTTGAATCACACCACAACTAATGACATTAAAGCCTGGATGGCCCACAACTTCCTCAGGCCTATTGGCGATAAGGCTGAGATTGTTGAGTTTGGTTCTGATTCCGGCAGTGGATCCCAACTCAATCTTGGTGTTTTACAACCTTCTAGAGTCTGCAACCTTTACAATAAAAGATTTTTTCCTCTCAGTCTCCTTAAATAACACTTGTTTAGAGCCGCATCTGTTACAGGACCTCAGGACAAAAAAGCAAACATATTTTTTTAGAATTAGCTACGAAAGACAAAAAAAGGGCTAATTAAACATAAATAAATACATTTCTCAGAATTCTGAGAAAAAAGTCAGAAGTCTAAGATTGGAACCAAGAATCCGATTTTTTCTGAGTTTTTTTTTCCTCTTTTGAAATTGTTGTAAAAACCATTAACACAAAGGTTTTGTAAAATTAGCATTTTTTTCCCCAATAGGATGTTTGAAGAAAATTGTATAAAAAAATAAATCAATCTAAAATTTTTACTTGTACTTTTTGTGTATTTTAGTGTCAATTATGGAAATTGTATGTAATTCTTTGATTAAAAAATTAAACAATAAGTTGCTCAAACCATGGTTGAATTTTATCGGACAGCAGGGGGAGCAGAAAAACGACAAGATTACAAGTCTTTATTAAAGTTAGAGTGTGTAGTTTTTACTGTTAATCTCCAAAAATATCCATCAAAATGTTGTTGAAATGATGGCCAGTTGTTGAAAAAAATTGACAGCTTTGTAAAATATAACCATAAAAATTGGGTCTAAAGTACGTGGGAGTGGATCTAAGACTCAGGATGACGACGTATTAGATGCAATGTTTCCTTCTACGTAAGCCTTTAAGGAGCAAAACACATTTACTGATTTGCAGCAAGCGGTTACAAAACTTTCATTTGTGAACATTGTTGTTTTACACATTTACCTCTTCGCTCGTTGCTGGTGATTAAAGGGAATCTTGTCATTTTGCTGGAGGTTGAACAAACTGACAAAGTACTCATTTGAAAATTGAGCTCCCAGGGATTTTTGACCCTTATGGCCATCCATTTGTAAGATCTTATTCAAACACAAAAATACCACTTGCTTGCAATGATTTAGGTATGCACTGCCGCCTATCACCACGGAAAATACTCACTGCTACTTTTCACATGCAAATTTCTCGCCTCTGATTGGCTAACAGCAGTGTGACTCTTCCGCTGACTTTAACAGAACTGAGGATACTGTAAAACATATTTCCTTGGGTACAAAAATACAATGTTTGTATTTTATCACCACTAAAACCACAAGCCTGAACATGTTTCACCGTTTTGTGGCATTGCTAATGCTAATGGTTAGCTTCTCCTGGCTGCATAATCAATACAGCCTTCCAGTGGTGGTGTTGGAAACTATAAGGTGAGTGAATTCAGAAATGCTCATTTTTCCTGTGACTGGGTAAAAATAGTGCGGTAGGGGTAAATGCTAGCTGCCTCCTTCATGTTTCCATTGGTCCGCCACCTAAAATGTTCAGGTGCCACTGGCGAGAGCTAGCGTTAGCTGCGCCCACCTTAAGGGCGTTAAAACGTGCACAGAAGAAAAAGCAAAGAATAAAATGAAAGTAACGAAGCGAGAGCTGCTGTTACTGGCTGCAGCCCGCCTTGTGCTCTTAGTAACGAAATGCGATCTTTCCTTTTTCGTACTTTGGAGTCCACCTTCACAATTCACTGCAAAATAAAGCTACCTGAAAAATAACACTATACATCCGGTCTCAAAACAGGAAGTTGATTTCATGGGATTCACAACAATAATGGTAATACTTATTAATGAAATTAGTCTTAGGAAGTTAACTTGAGTTACTTGCAAAAAATATATCTCAGCTTTATAATTTTGAATAGTAAAGGCAAACCATCAGATCGGGACTTGAAATCGGATTGGATTTGAAGTTAAAAGATCGGATCGGGATCGAGAACCTAAATTGCTGATCGGGACATCCCCACTTAACCTTTACGTGTCATAGGTGCATTTTTTTGGGCTCAAACACCAGAAACTTTAGAAAATTAAAAGGTAATATAAGGGTTAAAATTTCTGCCAATAGTGCAGCTTGGAACCCCCCCCCCCCCCAAAAAAACACAAGAAGTCGCCGACAACAAAAGACGTTAGGCTAGAAAACAGCGACTAGTGTCTAGCGCTCTCTTGTTTCCTCTGGCAATGTGGGTTTCCAGTTCCAGCAGATGCAGCCCAGCAATTACACCCGACAGGAGGCGTGAGAGTTCTGTGACCATGTTTCCATTTCAAAGCTAACCTCTTCTGTAAATTTGCCATTGAAGCTTTAACTGTTTTCTTGTGAATGCAAAAATTATTGAGATGTGTGTTCATAATTCAGGGTTAGCAGAATGCCTAGCCTCCAAGGAGGACCAGGACTTTAAATCCCTGGATGGTCTCATGCAGACCGGACATTTGCAAACAGATGCAATGGAAGCAGCCTGCAGGATTCTTTTTTGATCAGTCAAGCTTTAACAAGTCAAGTTGACTTGCTGCAAATGTAACATTTTGCATGTGAAAGAGAGAGGCCTGGTTTTGATTAGGACTAAGCTGATAAATGGCAGATTCAAACAGGCCCCCCCACCATTGCAGAGAAACCCCAGAGGTCCAGAGGTTTAAGTCCAGACTGATAGCAACTCTGTTGCTCCTCTTTCTTCACTAAACCAATGAATAGATGCATTATTCAGGAGGCTCATTCTCATCTCCTAAATTGAAGTGGCAGCAGCTTAAAAGACCCCATTTTCTAGCTCCCTTTAAGTTGCCCTCCCTCACAAATTTGCCTCCTGAAATATTCATAGGATTGTCTCAGTTTGAGCTCCGGGTTTTATTCTTAACACTGTTTGCTCAAATATTTAAACAAACATGTATGTTTATCTAAAACAAATGGAGAAAAACTATTAACCTTCCTTTTTTTATTTAACTCTTAAGAAATATTGTTTTCACTTAAAATTTCAAGACTGTTAAATTACCTGAGAGTATTAAAATATAAAATAAGAAAGATTACTGTTGAGTTTTACTTCATTATGAAAGCCTAACCAGCCAACAAAAAAAGCCCCTGAAGACAGCTAACTAGTTTTATTTGATTTAAATTGGTTCATTGTTTTTTAATTAATAAAAAAAATTATTTTAAGCTCCATTTGAGTCAAAAACCTTTTAATTCCTGGGAATTTTTTGTATCAGAATTTGATTGACCATCATTAGTGTTGTCCCTTTTGTATCCAGACCAGAGTAATTCTTCTAGCTTGCATGACTATTCAGATGAACCTGTTTGGTTTCCGACCTGTAAACACAACCGATTACGTTGTGGGATTTTAGTCACATAAACCTGATGCACCTTTTTTTGTTAGTAAAAGACTTAAATGCTGTGTCGGTTTGTTGTGATTGATCTTTGATTATGGAATAACTTGGACACTGGAATCAGGTCATGTAAAACTGATAAATCATTTTAAAAAATGTACGTCAAGAAGATGATGTCATACTACCATAATGACCGTATGTGAGCCAGTGTATCTGATAGATGTGAATGAAAATGTGATGTTCTTGCACAAGTTATAGTATTTAAATCTCTGTTTCGATCATTATCATACATTGACTTACTGTATTAAAGGGGCATTATGGAAGTGTGACAGCCAAAACATGTATAGAAATAATAAATGTCTTCTTCATACATTCTCCTGCAATGCCCTGGTCCTGTAGAATGAGCCCTGGCATTTTTACTGTGATTGCCTGTTTTTCTGTAAAATCACAGAAAAAGAGAGATGCTCGGGTCGAGCAGGCTGCTTCATGCGCGTTCACGCTCAGGCATCGCCCTCCGAACCGTTCTTTGAACGTTGTTTCAGCTTTGATCAAGAATATAAATGTTACAGATACAAGGACGTCACTGGCGCTTTTGCTCGCCTAGTAGGACGTCGGACTTTTGTGCAGAAGACCCGGGTTCGATTCTGGGTGTGAACATAGTTTATTTAGAGTTTCTTTTTTACATTAATGGTATTTTTTTTTTTACAGTAAGATGCCCATATTTTTATTTGAGACTCGCAGAACGGCATTGAATTCACAGATAAACAAGATGTGGGTTCAACTTTCATTTTGGAACAATTTTTCAAGCAAGGGAAGGGAATGATCTGAGCATGCAGGAGGACTGACCCATCATAAACCTTTGTCGGCTGTGCTGAAGAGAAAGGTACAGAACCAAATTATTTAATTAATTTGCTGCACATTCTCCTGTCCTCTGTCCTCCGGTCCACACACACACACACACACAGGACTGTCTCAGCTGTTATTTTCGTTAAGGAGTGTGCACGTACAGCATGCGCGCCTCGTGCACGAGCCTACTATTGAAGCTGCCATTACGCTTTTGGCCTGAGGGGGCAATCGTGAGCATAAAAATTCAAAACTCCGTAAAGTCCCTTTAATATTACTGGTAGTTTTGTATAGTTCTGTCTTTAGTTCTGGGTATTTTTCCTCTTGCTGAATTATGGTTGTTGTTGCTCAATATATTTCAATTATTATTATCATAATTATTATTTTTATCTCACTCTCAATTTTATCATTACATAACTTTTATCTTATTATTGTCATTTCTTTCTTTTTTCTTTTTTTTTTTTTGAAAAGTAATGCGATTGAGTAAATAGGGTAGGCATAAAAAGCTAGGCTTCAGCCTACACCTTTTTGGTTACTATAATTGAAATTCTGTATTACTGTGTTCTTTCTTTTTCCTTTTAAATGACCAAAATAAATAAATAAATAATAATAATCTCACCTAATTTGGCTTCTCCTAATAAAACCAAACTCACACGTGACGTTTAGCTCCCTTTAACCACAGAGGCTGTGAAGTAATCACTGATGCTGGAAATCTGGTTTAAATGTGATAATAAGTTGGATTTTACAGGCTTTTGTTTTCATTTTTTTTTTTGTCTTTGCAGACGACTTTTTGGCAAAGTACTGCATTTTCAGCCAAGAGAAGCTGGCAGAGTACAAAAGGGCTTTTGAGGCGGTAAGTGAAAGGAGATTTAAAGCCTTTATGTTTCAGGAGAAGCTGTTTCATTCAGCTGCAGAAGTGAGCTGATTCTCACCAACATTGAACCGAAAATGTTCAATATTTAGCACTGAGTTCAGCTATAAAGGGCTTCTAGAATTCAACACTATGTTTACCTTGTTGTTCAATTTAAGCAGCAAATTTACCAATAAGTCTGTGCCATCTCCGACCGCCTTTCCAGTGTAAATTAGTAATGTTGTTTTGGCCACAGAGAAACGGTTCGTTCTGAGAAAAGCTGGTTTAACACGTCATAAGTTTAGACCGAGGGTAGGCAGTCGTGGTCCAGGAGTTTTAGTTTTTTCCCTGTTCTAACACACTTGATTTTAATCAGTGGGTGATTTACAGGCCTCTGTAAAGCTTGATGACTTGGTTAACAGGTGAATCGACCATTCGATGGGGGTGCGTTGGAGCTAAAACACTCCAGGACCTAGATTTCCTACCCCTGGCATTGACACGCGCCCTTAAACTTTCACGTCTCCACCCACGTCAGTGTCGAGAATATACACATGCTGGATGCAGTAATGCTAACTGCAGAACAACGCGAGCCCTGAGCTACTGCTAACGCTAGCCCAAGCTACTGTTAGCATTCTTGTTGGATAAGAGGAAAGTCAAAAAGAGGAATGCTGGTGCACACACCAGTGGCGTGTCCAGATCTTTTAAAATGGGGTGGCCCAGGTGAGGCACAACTTTGTGCATGGGTGGCACCAATGGTTATGCTTTTTTTGTTTTACCCCCAAGCCTTTTATGGACAATGAAAAGCCTATTTAAAGGTAAATTAGCGTGGTGACACCTGGGGTGGCCAATCAGATTCCAAGGGTGGCATGTGCTACCCCAGGCCACTCCCTGGACACGCCCCTGGCACACACGTATCCAGGATGGAACCAGGAATCTCCAAACTTTGAATAATTCACAGATAAATCCACAGCTTGCCTGTTGAGTTATCCTGATACCTCAACATGGCAGTACACAGGTAGCGTCATAGGGCCATCAGGGTTAACTGGCCAATCGGCACGCAGATCTTTTAATATTCATGTCCTGGCCAAGTAGGCAGGGCAAACAAGTTGTTCCATTGCAGGACTTTAACTTGGGGATGTGTTTGGTCATTTATCAGGACTCCTGGGCCATTTTGAGCCCCAACAAAGTCTCTTCTGTTTTATAGAGCCTAGACGATCAGTTTCCAGTCGTAAAAAAGTAGTTCTAGAACCCTTTAAGGACAAATCTCATAGAGAGGATGTAACTGTTGATGCTTAAAGAGTTGCATTTTGAAAAACAATGGTGTTTATGTGCAGGAGGACAGCGACGGTGATGGCTACATCTCCAGCCTGCAGGTTCTCCTGGCTCTGAAGAGCATCATTCCAGCCGAGCTGCTGTCTGAGGAGGAAGAAATCTACGTTTACAGGGTTAGATCTGAGTCCCGCGCACACGCCCGCATGCGTTCACACGCCCACCACCATAACGCCAGCGTCTTCTTGTTTCAGATCTTGGGGATGGTGGACTTCAGAGTGACAGATGGGCTGGTGGACCTCAGGCTGTTTGCTGTGATTGCAAGTCTGGCTCAGAAAATAGCCTCCATGGAGTAAGTGAAAGGGCAGACGCACTCCTCCATAAAGCCGGAGGACGAGTCACTGACCCGCCATAAATAAGAATAAGTGTGTGTATGCAACTTTGTTCCACCGATTTTGCCGTCGTGTGTGGGACCCTCTTTGATATTTTTACAATCTCACTGATCCGGACCCTGAGCTTTGGTCCTTCCTGCTCCTGAAAGGGCAACTGGGGTTTTGATCCAGATTTAAAAACGTTTGACCATGATCATCCAAAAGCTAATCCAGACATGAAGTTAATTTAGCCTTTTTACTGTTTCTCTCATATGTCAATCAGAGAGAAACAATCTGCATTATTATTCTACAGGTTATGTTTCAGTCCACATAAAAACAGAATAAGGAACACGTTTAGGAATCTTATTTCCTGTCCAGCAAATGGCTGTTCCTGTGTGTTTTGTAAGGATTCAGATAAAGAAATGGTAACAAATTGTGTTTTTGTGGCAGAATGATGGTGATAAAAAATGTTAAGAGCCAGTTTCAAACTTTATTTCTTTTGCTAAGTAATCCATTAGGTGGCTTTAATAATCAAAGCAGATGAAGTCTTAAATAAAAGCTTAAATATTTAAATGACCTCTACGTCTGACTCACTGGAAGCAAAAAGAAATCAGTTTTAAAGGAAGATTAACCTACAGTGCTGCCCATTATTATTCATACCCTCGGCAAATTATGACTTAGTTACTTTCATTCAACCATCAAGTTATTGTTTGACAGGAAATGACGTAGGCGTCTCCCGAAAGATAATAAGACGATGTAGAAGAGGCATTATTGCACCCAGAAATGTTCTCAGCATTTATTCATATATTTGACCACAAGGTGTCATGTCCAAGATTATTCATACCCTTCAAAGAAGAAGAAGAAAAGATCTTTTCTATAGCGCCTCTCAAGATAAAAATCACGAGGCGCTTCACAAAAACAAAAAATGTAAAAATATTAAAAAATAATTTAGAAAATGATTAAAAATATATTTAAAATGAGCAAAAAATTGACAATTGTGATTAAAAAATGTAAAGAAACAGAGGGAGTGAATAGGAAAGAGGGAAATCAGTGGATCCTGGGGAAGGTGGAATAGGTGGGGAGAGCAGAACAAGGAGAGGGTGATGAAGGTCACACAAAACAGTCAGTCTCTAGGAAAACACAACATTCTAAACCATCCCAAATGGTCCAAGCTTTCTAAAGCATCTCCATTACCCAGAACAATTGGGAGCGGCTGTTTTAATCAACTCAACAGGTGAAAAGCGTCAGACATGACACGCTCAAATGTAAATAAAAGCTGAGAAATGTTTATTGGCACAATAATGCCTCTTGTACATCGTGTCATTTCCCGTCAAAAAATAACTTGCTGGTTGAATAAAAGTAACTTTAAGTCAAGGGGTGTGAATAAGTACTGTTAAGTGTGGCGAAACAGAATAAATCTACCTCACTGTTAAATATCAGGGCCAGCAGTAGCTCAGGGCGAGTTGTCCAATAATCGCACGGTTGTAGGTTCAGTCGGGGTTCCCGCCAGAGAACACTGCTGTTGTGTCGTTGGGCAAGACACTAAACCCACCTTGCCTGCTGTTGGTGGTCAGAGGGACCGGTGGTGCCAGTGTCCCAGGGCAGCTGTGGCTTCAATGTAGCTCATCACCACCAGTGTGTGAATGTGTGGATGACTGATTGTGTTGTGAAGCACCTTGTTGAACCCTAAGCAGCACAAATGCAGGCCATTTACCATCACGTTTAATAGCTTCTAATACACTCTTCTTCTACTCTTTCAAAACATGCAGAATTCATTTTATACATACAAATAGATATATACATATGTAATCAGTATTTTATTATATATTTGTCTTATTAATCTGTTTCTTATATGTTATTAATTATTGTAATAATATCAATTCATGTTATTATTATTTGACATTATTAGTATTTCCATTCAGGTGTTTTTTCCTTAAATATGTTTAAAAGTTCATGTTGAGTCATCAATTATCAACTTAGATCAGGTTTTAGGTCAGAAAACATCCAAAAATAGCAGAAGAAAACTGAAAAAAACCTTCTCTGATATTTTATTGATTCCCCCCCTAAATCAGCCAAGAAAATAACCGAGCACTGGACCCTGCTTGGGGAGACTTTGGCCTCAGCGTCCCTGTGTCTCAACATTATGCTCCATATGCCGCAGATTCCCACACACAGAGTTTTTTCTCTTCCTGCCCCGGGGTCTGTGTCTTTCTACAGACCAGAGTGAGCGGAGCCAAGCCCACTCTGGAGGTCTCCGGGGGTCAAGGCCTGCACCCAGAGCCCTCACCCCGGACTGAGAGCTCTCTCTCAGCGAGGACAGGGCCAGGGTCACAAGTGCCGTGATTTACGGCCGGCTCTTTGTGCTGCTGGTTGCTGCTAAAAGCCCGCGGTGTCGGCTCACTCTGGAGGCAATTATAGCCACCATAATGAATGTTCAGATGAAACCTCCTTTCATGAAGCTTCTTGTTGGATTATAAATAAGGGGAAACAATAACATCGCTCTGTTATCTCATCCTAACTCATCCTCTTACCTGTTTCACATACTCCTGTTGTTTCTAATCCCAGATTAGAAATGAGCTGCAGTTGTAGTTACTCAATCAGATTCCTCCGCTGCACACCTCACCCTGTCATCCTCCCGCCTTCTTGTCATCCATCTGTGCTTTTGGTATTTTGGCCCATCTGCCTCCTCCAGACACTCGCGCAGCATCTCCTTCCCTTATGGAAAAAAACCGTGCTTCCAGTCGGGATTCCCACACTGCACCGTCAGAGCCATCGTCGCATCCATCTGTGTTTTACTGGAAGTCTCTTGGATTCTGGGAATTCACAGAATGAGTCGGCAGGCGCTTATGTGGAAGCACCAGTCTAGCTACGGCAACACAAACTGTGCGAGGATGTGAGTGCAGGTGTCTAAATGATGGTGCATCCTTGTTAATGAAACAGACTTAAAGCTTCAGCCCCACACATTTTATTTTGCAATAGATAGATAGATAATAGATAGATAATACCTTTATTAGTCCCACACGTGGGAAATTTCATCGTTGCAGCATAGAGGACAGTACAGTCAGAAAAACAGGTAAGACAAAAAACACAATGTACAAAAACTGGATTCCTACAGCACACATAACACCAAGAATCTATGGAATGCCAAAAATACACAAACAAGACACCCCACTTAGACCAATAGTTGACAGCATAGGTACACCAGCATACAACATGGCAAGAGATATCAGCAAAATCATCAGCCCGTTATTAGGAAACACAGATCAACACTGCAAAAATAGCACAGAACTGGCAAAAGAACTAAATGAGATTACAATAGAAGACGACGACTTACTCATCTCACATAACGTCACATCCCTGTTCACAAAAACACCAACCCAAAAAACCATAGACATAGTAGTTAACAGAATCAGACAGGACAAAACTTTACACAAAAGAACAAACCTCACAGCAGATGACATAGCACAACTTGATTGGCTCCAGCTGAGTGGACGCTGGCACGTTTGGCTGCCGCTGCTCTCTAGTCTTTCCTGTCCGTTTTTAACTTGGACGGTTTTTATCTGATTTTATTTTTTATCTGTTTCTAATCTCTTATCTGGATATCGGTATTTTTCTTTAATTAGTTGTATGTACCAGTGGCCTCTTGCTCCGTGTACCACCTGGACAACGCCCTAGCAACCTCATCCACTGTGCAACAGATGCTCTGAGTCACTAAAATCTGACTCTACTACCTGAACTATTCTTGGCTTCAACACTGACTTTACAAACTCTACACCGTATCCCTGTGGCCTGCTCTACTCACCATACCGAGGAATCCAGGAGATCTTGCGGTCAGCCTATCCGCTGCGCGCCCAGACTCCCATCGCCGACTGGATCAAGCCGCAATGTGGGCCACCAAGATAGTCGCTCTGTACATATTCTTCTTCATCCTTCTCCGACTGTCTTCACCCGGTGTCCGGCCTGTACCAGTATGTGCCCGCAGAGATCCTCAGACTCTGGTCCTCACACGCTGGTCCTCCACCTCCTGGGCTGCTGCTACATCCCGACATCGTTCTCCCTCCTCGGCGGGGATACACACACCGAGGGGCCCAAAGAAGCTACAACATCAACGGAAATAAACCTCCATATTTCATCTGGTCTGTTACTCGTCGCCCTTCCAGGAGGCCTCCACTCTCCGTCGACCACTCTGCGCTAGCTTACCCAGCTAGGACGGCTAACGCTCCGGTTGGCCAACAGCACTCCGTCGCCAACTTCGGCCTCCTCAATACCCGCTCCCTGACGAACAAGGGCCACCATATTCTCGACCTCCTCTCCAATAATAACCTGGACTTTCTCTGCCTGGTTGAAACGTGGCAACATCCCAATGACTTCTCCTCGCTCAACGACGCCACTCCTCAGGGCTATGTTTACACATCTAAATCCTGCGGCTCGCGGGGAGGCGGTCTCGCTGTAATTCATCGCGAGAGTTGGAAAGTCCTCTCCATGCCTGTCCCTCCGCTCAGCTCTATGGAGTGCCTGGCGCTTCAGCTCCCTGGACCCACTCCCACCATCATTGCTGTTATTTACCGTCCCCCTAAACCGCATCCTGACTTGCTATCCCAGTTTGCTTCACTCCCAGCCCATTTATCCACTCTGTCATCCAAAATAATGCTGCTGGGTGACTTCAATATTCACATGGACAATAACACGCTCCCCATCACTAAGGACTTTTCTCCATGTCTCCATAGTCATGGATTTCACCAACTCATAAATATTCCGACCCACAACAAAGGACACATCCTAGACTTAATCTGCTGCTCCGGTCTCATTCCTCTCAACTGCTTAGCTACTGATCTCCACATATCCGACCACTTCTTTCTTTCATTTTCTCTCCAACTACCTGTTAGTCGTACTAAGATACCACGTCTTATCATTTTAGGAAAATCAACGACATCAATCTAGACACTCTCTCTTCACATCTTTCAACTATTAACTTCACTGACAAACTCTCCTCTCCCGATGAACTGACTAACCACTACAATTCCAGCCTACAAAACATCCTTGACACCTTGGCTCCATTAAAAACCCATACTGTCTGTTTTTCCACCTCTGCGCCCTGGTTCACATCTAACCTCAGAACATTAAAAGCTGAAGGATGCCAGCTGGAGCGCCTCTACAAGAGAACGGGCCTCTCTATACACAAAGACCTGTACATCGCCCACCTAGCCCGTTATAAGGATTCTATTTCTCATACCAAATCAGATGACTACTCCAGTCTCATCAACTTTAACAACGGAAACTCCAAAACTCTTTTCTCAGTCCTCCATAAAATTTTCAATTCTCCCTCTATCCTACCCCCTCACTTCTACTCCACTGACACCTGTAATAGCATCCTTTCCTTTTTTAACCATAAAATCACCCAAATCCACCAGAGTCTTAGCCCGGCTGACCCCCATGTACTTACCCCTGACGATCTCACGTTCTTTGAATCCTTCTCAGACTTCTCAGCTCCTGATGCCTCCTATATCTTGGATCTAATATGCCAATCCAAGCCCACCACCTGTCAGCTTAACCCACTCCTATCTTCCCTGGTTAAATCCTGCCTCTCATCCCTGTTACCCTTCATTTGCTCCATCATTCATGCCTTCCTCTGGACTGGAATCGTTCCCTCAGCCTTTAAAACTGCAGCTCTAACCCCATTTCTCAAGAAGCCCGGCTCAGACCCCAACAATTTCAATAACCTTCGCCCCATCTCCAACTTACCATTTATCTCTAAGATACTTGAAAAAGTTGTTGCTAACCAACTACACTCTCATCTATCCAGCAACTCCCTCTACGAAGTCTTCCAGTCTGGTTTCCGCCCCCACCACAGCACAGAAACGGCTCTGATCAAAATCACAAACGACCTCCTTCTTGCAGCAGACTCAGGCCAGATTTCCATCCTCATCCTACTCGATCTCAGTGCAGCATTTGACACCATCTCACACACAGTTCAACTCCATAGACTATCCACCATTGGCATTTCAAAAACTCCTCTAAATTGGTTTAAATCTTACCTATCTAATCGCACTCAATTTGTCCAACTGCGCACCTTCCACTCTAACCCCAAGCCAGTTACCTCTGGAGTTCCTCAGGGCTCAGTCTCAGGTCCCTTTCTCTTCATAATCTACTTACTCCCACTTGGCAGTATCTTCAGGAAATTTAATATTCATTTTCACTGCTACGCCGATGACACCCAGCTCTACTTCTCTACCCAACCAAACCCCCCGCTCCCTTCATCCTCCCTTCTCAGTTGCCTCACCGAAGTCAAATCCTGGCTTTCTTCTAACTTTCTACAGCTCAACAGTAAAAAGACTGAGATCCTCCTCACTGGCACCAAGTCAACTTTATCCAAGACCAGTTCATTCTCACTCAGCTTCGACAACACCACACTTCTCCCCACCGCCAAAGCTAAGAGCTTGGGTGTCATCTTAGACAACACCTTATCCTTCATTCCTCATATTAACAACACAATAAAAACTGCTTATTTTCATCTTCGCAATATCAATCAGCTCCGCCCCTCCCTCAGTCAGCACTCCACTGCTATTTTGGTCCACAGCCTGGTCACCAGTCGCATCGATTACTGTAATGCCCTCCTCTCTGGTCTCCCTCTAAAATCACTCAACAAGTTACAATTAGTCCAAAATTCAGCTGCCCAGATAATCACCAAGACCTCCACTTTTGATCACATTACCCCTATCCTGCAACAACTTCACTGGCTCCCTGTCAAATACAGAATTGACTATAAGACACTTCTTCATGCCTTTAAAGCCATCCATAATCTCGCTCCCCCATATCTTTCTAATCTCCTCCACATTGTCACTCCCACTCGCTCTCTCCGATCATCATCTTTACCTTCCCTGTCTGTTCCTCGCACTTGTCTCAGTACTATGGGAGCCAGAGCTTTCAGCCACTCAGCTCCAAAACTCTGGAACACTCTACCGCCTGACCTCCGCAATATAAACTCCTTCTCAACCTTCAAGTCTCAACTCAAAACTCACATGTTCTGCCTGGCTTACTCACTGTAACTGTCCTCCTTCCATCTACTCTTTTTAGTCTATTATCCATTGCACTGATCCGACTCTACCCTTGGGAATTACTCTTAGCATTTATTTCTTGTTGTTTGTATTGCTTGCTTGTTATATTTTGTCTTGTACAGTGACCTTGAGAGCTTTGAAAGGCGCTTGAAATAAAATGTATTATTATTATTATTATTATTAACTGATAGGACTGGTAGCTAACTCCACTTACTTCACATATGACAACACAATATACAAACAACTGGAAGGCTTCGCCATGTAACCCGTTATCAGCCACCCTGTGCGAGTTTTTCATGGAAGACCTAGAACAAAAAGCCATGGCCACTGCCCCCCCCCCCCCCCCCCAACTGCAAAATAAAATTATGGAAACGCTACGTAGACAACATACTGGAAATCATACCAAAACAGAAACACTAACACAACACTTGAATAACACTGATGACACAGGCAACATAAAGTTCACTTATGAGTCAGAAACAGAAGGCAGCATAGCATTTATGGACATGAAAATAACCAGACAGACCGACGGGACCCTAAACATAAACACATACAGGAAACCAACACACACAGACCAATATCTATTATGGACATCAGAACACCCCACCATACACAAAATGTCAGTAATCAGAACATTATATCACCGAGCAAGCATGATAACAGAAGAAAGAGACTGTAAACAAGAGGACAAACACATACAACACGCTTTAAAGACCTGCGGATACCAGACATGGGCAATAAACAAAGGAAAACAACAGAAAGAAAAGAACAACCAAAGCAAAGAACCAGAAACCCAGAAAGACAAGAACCAAATCCAGTGATAATCCTACCATACATCAAAGGCATAACAGAAAAAATAAGAGCAACAATGAAAAAACACAACATACCGTAAATCCTCTAATACAGGCCTGGGCCTGTATTTGACTCAAGCTCATCAAGCTCCAGGCCTTTATTGGAAGGAGGGCCAGAATTAGAGGCAGGCCTCTATTTCTATTTGAGCACAATGAACTAATGGTTCGCTGGAGTTTTTGACAATTAAAATTGCGCCCACATTTTCAAAGTTAAACACATTTCTTTTAACAACGGTAGTTTCTGCTTCAGCCCTCTCCCCCCTCCCCCTGCGCAGCGGCCGCAAACTCACTGATGCGCCTGCAGCCTCTCGGAGTACCTGCTGCTCTAAACATTAAAATAATTATTTCATTTTCTGTTCCTCACTTCTGATTACCTTCAACGGTGTCTGTTTGTTACAGCCACCAGGTGCAAAAACTAACTTGTTTTTATTTGACTATTTTTCTGTCCTGCCAGTTTATTATCTTCCTGCATCTCCTCTCAATCCTAAAGGGAAACTGTTACCTGGGTTCATATATATTCACCTTATGAGTTACCTTTGAACTGCACTTCTAAAAGATATACCGACGGCAAAAACAGCGGAGTGCTCGCTGCTTGGTGGCCGCATCAGTGATCGGTGCATCACCGGATGACAAGGTGATGCGCCCCGCTCCACAGCGAAACGCATCAGGCGCAAATAAAAGACAGCAAACATTAAAGGAAATGAACCGACATGAACGATCGCGTGTTCAATTAGTTTTTGAGGTGGCGACACCTGATTTGATAATGTTGCTGTGGCCGTGCTCAGGACGCAGATCTACCGACCGCAAAAACAGCGGAGTGCTCCCTGCTTGGCGGCCGCATCAGTGATCGGTGCATCACCGGAGGACACAGTGATGCGCCCCGCTCCACAGCGAAACGCATCAGGCGCAAATAAAAGACAGAAAACATTAAAGGAAATGAACCGACATGAACGATCGCGTGTCAGTACCGACGCTCTGGCACAGCGCGTTGACCCCCCCGAGCGCAGGAGCTTGGTCACCTGCTGACAGCAGGCTGCTGTCTTTTCTGAGGGCTGCATCTTGCCGGTCATTATCACGTGACAGCGACTAGTCGATGACAGGCATAAAAAGTCCCTATAGTGAAGTCGACTAGTTCATACAACCCCTGCTACTGCTCCCCAGTGTTCTGCAGCGCACGTTCTCTTTGAACTTGATATCAAATTTTCGCCTCCTCTTCATCTCCGCACGGTTAAAGTTACCCTCGCGGTCTATCACTGGCAAATCAAAAGTGAGACGATGACACAACCGCCCCCCGTACTTGCTTGTTACCACATTCC
The DNA here is from genome assembly GCF_043380555.1 of Nothobranchius furzeri. NCBI lineage: Eukaryota > Metazoa > Chordata > Actinopteri > Cyprinodontiformes > Nothobranchiidae > Nothobranchius > Nothobranchius furzeri. The sequence goes on along the minus strand of NC_091741.1, from coordinate 39,410,960 downwards.
ACCCGGCCACAATAAGAGCCCGGCCATTATTCACCTCCGCCGACTCCGACACCGGCCAAAATATGAGACCCGGCTGTTAATTGAATACATGCCTGTATTAGAGGATTTACGGTAAACACACCAACAAAACCATACACAACAGTTAGAAACAGACTAGTACACCCAAAAGACAAGATACCAGCTGGACTTAAATGTGGAGTCGTTTACAAATTCCCATGCAAACTCTGCAATAAAACATACATAGGAGAAACCGGACGCCAACTCAACACACGAACAATAGAACATAGAAAGGAGTGCGAGAAAGAGGCAAGTGGAAAACACACAAGAGCAGCGAAAGAAGAAGCAGAAAGTACAATAAAGAAGTCAGCCGTAACAGATCACTGCATAAGAGAAAACCATATAATGGACTGCGACAACACAAGGATCATAAACACCGAACAACAGAAATACAAAAGATGGATAAAAGAAGCAATCGAGATAAGGAGATGTGGATGTGGGACCATGAACGGGGACGACGGAGTTTACAGGTTGGACCGTGCATGGGACTTCATTGTCGGAGAGGGGAGAGCGGGCAGCAGAGGGCAACAACGTCCTCTGCTGCCCGCCGATAAACAGAGAAGGAAGTGACGCCACCATCAGCGTCAGCCTGAGGAAGTTTGCAGCCGCAAACGAAACGTAGCAGGCAAACAGGTAACAAAACTGTTCTGTGTTTTAAAAAAGAACTACAGCAAACACTACAGGAATTAAACACAATTTGATAAAAACAGTAATATTTAAAAATATAAAAACTAACAAAAGAAAACCACAATCTTCCTCATTTCAATGGCCAGCTGCAACGGTCTCATTATAAAATCTAACTGCTGCTGGGAGAAATGTTCTGAACCTTTCCCTCACGCAGCGTGGATGCAGAAACCTGCTGCTGAAAGAGCTATTCAGTGCTGCCAGAGTCCGGTGCATGGGGTGGGAGATGTCATCCGTCAGACAAGATGGCTTGGCCACCATTCTCCGCTCAGTCACCACCTCCACTGGGTCCAGAGGGGCTCCAAGAATGGAACTGGCCCTCTGGATCATTCTGTTCAGCCTTTTCCTGTCCCTAGCTGAGATGCTGCTACCCCAGCCAACCATGCCGTAAAAAATAGCTGAGACCACAACAGCATCGTAAAAGGTCTTGAGTAGTGGACCCTGGACTCCAAAAGACCTAAGCCTCCGCAGCAGGTACAGCCTGCTCCGCCCTTTTTTGTAGAGAGCTGCTGTGTTATCTGACCAGTCCAGTTTATTATTTAAATGAACACTGTTGAACATGATGTTTGTAGCAAATGCATGTCACATGACATTTGTGGATGACATCGCGTGATCTGTACGTGCCTGTGTGCACCTGGACACTATTTAAGGTGATTACGGACAATAAACGGGTGTGAGCTCTCTACCTCAAACCAAGTAGGGGCGACGGTGGCACAGGAGTTAAGTGTTCGCCCCATAATCGGAAGGTTGCTGGTTCGAGCCCCGCTCAGTCTGTCGCTGTCATTTTGTCCTTGGGCAAGACACTTAACCCACGTTGCCTGCTGGTGGTGGTCGGAGGGACCGGTGGAGCCAGTGCTTGGCAGTCTCACCTCTGTCAGTGTGCCCCAGGGCAGCTGTGGCTACATTGTAGCTCATCCCCACCAGTGTGTGAATGGGTGAATGACTGATTGTGTTGTAAAGCGCCTTGAGGGGTTCCAGGACTCTAGAAGGCTCTATATCAAATACAGGCCATTTCAAAGATGGCATTCTGTGTTTTTACCTCCGGTGATTAAGGAATACACGGTTCAGCTATCCATCTCGGCGGCAGGTATCACGCTGGAAAGATGTCTAATGTAACAGGTTATGGGCCCAGTCATACCGGCCAAATGTGGTCTAAGCTGATATTCGACGGCGATGAGAGGAACTAAGAGCTCTGGCAGACACGTTTCCTGGCAGACATGGAGCTACGCGGCCTAGGAGATACTATTCTTACGGAACCAGAAACCGGAGAAGAGGATGACGACGCCATTGCCGCTGACGAAGCAAACAACGGAGAAGTATATGCAGAGCTGGTGCAATACTTGGACGATAAGAGCCTGTCTTTGATCATGAGAGACGCCAAACGAGACGGACGAAGAGCGCTGGAGATTCTTTGCGAACACTACGCAGGAAAGGACAAACCCCGTGTTGTGAGTTTATATTGTGAACTGTCTTCGCTTCGCATGACTGGTGCAGAAACAGTAACTGACTATATAGTCTGTGCTGAAGCCATATTCACGTCGTTAAAAAGAGCTGAAGATAGTACTTGTAGGTCTCAGCAACTTCGGTGTCCATTCGTTGGATGTTCAGTGGATGAACTGGAAGGTGCCTTTGCCTGCAAAAATCTACCACCAACTCTTTGGTTTTTCCGGTGTTGATCTGGAGGTAGTTTTGCCCACACCAATCCGCAAAGACCTGAGTCAGCTCCCTATGCTCTTTATCATCCCCGTCAGTTATGAGGCCGACAATTGCTGAGTCGTCGGAGAACTTTTGGAGGAAACAACTTGCAGTTATAGGAACAATCTGCGGTGTAGATGGTAAACAAAAATGGTGCCAAACTGTTCCCTGCAGGGCACCAGTACTGCAGATACTTCTGTCCGACACAGCCCAGAGTCCTCACGTACTGTGGTCTGTTTGTGAGGTAGTCAAAGATCCATGATGTGAGGTGCTGCTCCACTCCCAAATGTTCCAGCTTGTCCCTCAGGATCTCTGGTTGGATGGTATTAAAAACACTTGAGAAATTAAAAAAAAACATGATCCTCACAGTACTTCCCTTGCCATCGAGGTGGAAAAGGGAGCGATGCAGAAGATGGATAATTGCATCCTCCACCCCAATGCCAGGCTGGTATGCAAACTGCAGTGGATCCAAGGATGATCTCACCTGAGGCCTATAGCTGCGTGAGGACCAGCCGCTCCAGAGTCTTGATTAGGTGGGAAGCCAGAGCCACTGGCCTGTAATCATTTAGATCTTTTGGATGTGGCTTTTTTGGGACAGGTACCACACATAAGGTCTTCCAAAGTTCTGGTACCTTGCCCAGCCTTAGACTCAGGTTGAAGATATATGCCAACACCCCACACAGCTGGTCCGTACAGAGCCCAACAACCCTTGAGCTGATGACATCCAGACCTGCTGCCTTCCTGGTGTCAATCCTCTTCAGCTCCAGCCTGACCTGTGTAGCTGAAACCAGCAGGTTGGAGCCGCGTTCTGAAGGAGCATCAGCTTTTGCTGTTCCAGATGGCGGGTACTGCGTCGGAGGGGGCTGTGCAGATGGAGTGACTGAAGCTGAACAATCAAACCTATTAAAAAGTAGATTTAATTTGTTTGCCCACTTCACATCCCCACCCCACCCCCCAGCATCGCTCTGCTGAAGTTTATCCTCCATCCTCCGCCTGTAGTTGTTTTTCCCTCTCTGATCAGTTTCCTCAGCTCTGTTTGCACCCTTTTCAGCTCCTCTCTATCACCCGATTTGAATGCCCTCTTTTTTTCCATAAGGACTGTTTTTACCCGTGGAGTAATCCATGGTTTATTGCTGGAGAAAACATGTACAGTTTTAACAGGTACAGTGTTTTCTACACAAAAATTAATATAGTCCGTAATGCAAGTCACCAGGCTGTCAATGTCCTCCCCATGATCATCACAGAACACCTCCCACACCGTAGACTCAAAGCAGTCCTTTAGAGCTTCCTCGCTCTCCTTTGACCATCTCTGAACTGTGTGGGTGTCTGTAGGCACCCTCCGCACTAACGGTTCATACTCAGGGACAAGGTGCACTACATTATGATCAGATCTTCCGGGGGGGATAATAAACTGTATGCATCTTTAACATTAGCATACAATAAATCCAATGTTTTATCGTCTCTGGTGGGGGATGTCACATACTGGGTGAAATTGGGGAAAACAGAGACCAATGATGCATGATTAAAATCCCCTGGTATTAAAAACAGTGATTGTGCAGATTGTGTCTGATGTCTGCTAACTACGGAGAGGAGAGAGTCACAGGCAGCCTCTGCATTCGCCGAGGGTGGAACATACGCAGTTACGACGATAACATGCAGAATTCCCGAGTTATGAGGTCGCATACTCACAGCCAGTAGCTCAAAATCCCTGCTGCAGAGTTGCTCCTTCAACGTAATATGATCCGGGTGTTACCATCCATTGTTTACAAACATCGCCAGCCCCCCTCCCCTCCTCTTCTCGCTGTCGTCTGTCCTGTTTGCCCGCAGTAACTGAAATCCAGGAAGTGAGACGTTTGAGTCCGGGATAAGCGATGTTAACCAGGTCTCTGTCCACATCATCATGCTCGACTGCCTGAATTCTGTCCGGTACCAAATCAGCCCAGCAAGTTCATCCATCGTGTTGGAGAGAGATCGCACATTCCCCATAGTGATGGAAGGTAGGGATGGTCTATACCGTCTCCTTCGTGGGCAATGGCGCTCCCTCCCTGCTCGGCACCCCCGTCTTTTCCTCTTCAACTCTCGGGGATGTCAGGTCTGTCCGCCACACGCATCGCTGCGGGTTTCAGTGCCAGTAGCTGCTCTCGGTTGTCAACAAGACAGCCACCCGCCACGTCGCCGAACACCGACGAGAAGAAAAAAACAAACAAACAATAACCAGAGCGAGCACAACCCAGTAGTGCATGTTTGTGTTGCTCCTAATGAAAAACCTAAAAAAAGAACTCCAAGAAAACTCAAGAAAAATTGTAAAGAATCAGAAGAAAATCAGAAATTAGCAGAGCTGCTGCAGCAGGCTGCCACTCAATGGGGGCGCCAGATGTTTCACCTAGTGGATGATCACCAATACAATAAAAAAAAACTTAAACTTTTTTATTATTTAAAGTAGAAATAAGAGATTCTATTAAAACAAGCTAGCATGAAAAACTACTGAAATATAGTCATAAAAAAGTGTGTGAATGTAAATGAGGGATTCAGATGATTTGAGAAGTTGTGCACATTAGCGACAGAATTAGTTTGAAAAGGCGTCGGATGAAGCGCTGCTAACAGTCATGAATCATTCTTCTTGTCATCTATATTTGGTGAAAATGTAGATATTTTCAATTGCAATATATTTATACTGAGTTGCGTTTTTACCAAACTTGTAAGGTCTGGTGTAGAGCTCTGTGTATTTTCGGGGACGGCTCTTAGCTGCTGCAGACGTCCGTCCCCGTGTCCCTGAGGTCAGCCGTGGCTGCCATGTTGATCCGTGTCCGCTCCAAGGGTTCACCAGTTCTAGATGAATGTGTAATAATTACTCTACAAAACCTTTATTATAATCTGTAAGTGATTTGGCTAAAATGATCATTTTCAAAGACTTTGCGATCAGTAGAAATAGAAACTACTTGAATAAAATGACAGCCTTTCAGAGTCAGAGGACTCCAAAGTAGGGATGTGAATCTCCACCTCTGAGGCCGATTCGATTCGTATCTCGATACGCTGCCAACAATACGATACATCGACAATACGGTGAAACCCAGAGCCAACACAATTCATTCCTGCTCACGACTCATTGTCATGACCCCGCCCCAGCCAAGCCCTGTTTCCCCAGCAACCGCAGCCAACTCACCATCAACCTCATCAAAACCACCTGTCTCACATGAACTCCTCATCAGCTCCACCTGCGTCGCTCCCTATAAGACTCCAGGATCAACACCAAGCCAGCGCCAGATTATTGAACGCTCCTGCTAGTAGATCTTCCAGCCTTTTTCATCCTGCCTGATCATAGCCTCCTGACCTCGTTTCCACGCCTGACCCTCGCCAAGAACTCTGCCTGCCACCACGACCCTCGCCTGTCCTCGACCACATCTAGCCTGCTCCTTGTACCTGCTTCGTCTCGACCTGGTTTCGACCCACGCCTGCCTTCGACTCTGCCCTTACCTGAGTTTAACTCCGGTAACTCCTCCTATTAGCTTCAGGCTAATAAAGACTGTTAAAGCGTCTTACTGTGTTTGGTGTCTTCACGGGTCCTCTAGTTCTGGTCATGACACTCATTATTGATTTAAAAATAATTTTCGATTTGATATGATTCATGATGCGATTCAGTGCATTAAAAGTAATTTGCAAGCCCACATCTGGTTTTTTATATTATCACAATGTTTTTCCCTATCTGTGAAGGATGTATTTGATCCTCTGTTGTTTGAGGTATTAATCAATTCAACATGAAAAGACAAATACACTTTATTTAATTTTACATATTTTTATTGCCACAAGGGTTGAAATGAGGTTTAGATGGTCACTCTGCTCAGAAAAATAAACCAACAGAATCCGTAAATTATTAGCATTCATCTTATAATTATTAGGATTTTTTATGAAACACTGTAAGCATCTAAACATAATTTTTTATTATTGTAATGATCCAGAAGGGGCTATTGTGAGCGCTGCTGTAGCCTAAAGTTGCTGTTCCTTTAAGAGAAACGTGCTGCTGGAGATGCAGGGAGATGTGAGTTTACCTCAGCTGTTTATTGGACTTCTCTGAACCACTGTTACGGGCAAAATGTCATTCCTTCTGGAGTTTTTTTGTTTTTAATAATAAGGAAATGTCTTTAATTACCTCACACAAAGCTTCAGATGCACAAATCAATAAGAATGCTCTCAAAAATGCGATGCCGCAGAAACCAGAGGCCGTGTCACGGAGAGGTTTATTTTATTTTGACAAGATGAGACAGGAAGCACATACGTCGGTTAATATTGTCCCAACATGCTCCCACTGCAGCTGCGGAGTGCACAGCACCTGACTTTTGCTGACAGAGATGAGGCGTTCAGTGCGCCTCAGAAAAGGGAAGACATAACAGGTAAACTGAGAAGTAATGATGTAACCATGGTTTTTACCGATGAGAGACACACATGGAAAGATACACCGCAATATAGCTGTCAGTTGTAATCGATGCACACTGAAGCTACCGGTGCAATCGAATCGCTAACGTCATGAACGAACCACCGCTTCAGATCTGTGAATCTCTCCATCCCTACTCCAAAGCACTTTACACTACAGTGTATCATTCATCCACTCACACGCACATTCACACACTGGTGGTGATGATCTACGATGTAGCCTCAGCTGCCCTGGGGCGCATTGACAGGGGCGAGGCTACCGAGCACAGGCGCCACTGGTCCGTCCGACCAGTGGCGGTTTTACCATTAGGCATAGGTCCGCGGCCGCCTAGGGTGCCTTATGTTGTGGAGCCCCCTAGCCCTGACTGTAGGCACCCCTCTGTTAATGCCATAATGGATTTTTCCTTTAAGACGCCGATGCGCAAAAAGGAGGTGATTGCTAGTCATTCCACTCCAATCCAGTTGGTGGCAGTAATGCACCAAATTGTTGTTTGCCAAGTGCCATAAGACCACAAATAAGAAGAACAAGAGAGGCGGGAGTTTGTAACAAACTCAAAGCGGTTGTCAAAACATGAAGCATGAAATGGAGTTATCCTAGTGGCTCCAATAAGAGAAAGAAGCAGCTTGCTTTAAAAAAGCTTTTATCTTCACTTCCGAAAGTGACGTCATTTTTCATTGTGAACATGAAAAGGAAGCAGAAAAGGAAAGACAATGGAAAATGTTTACTGTGAGTCGGCAGGGTGAGTAGCTTGGGCTGATCTGGTCAGAACAGGCTTGAGTAATCCGATAGGATCAGGTAGGAACTCGGAACATAGTCTGGTTAGGATCGATGACTGAGTGGTTTGGTGTTGCACTGCACTTCCTTATGTAGACGTGGCGGGTGACGTGAGCCGGAAGGCTGGCGCTGGGAATGCTGGGTAGTGGAGTTCGACTGGGCTGAGTGAATGTGGGTTCCTCCGGGGGAGGATGTCGAGGGCTGAGAAGGAGGCAGCGTGACAAAAACAAAACCAATGCCACTGTAAAATCTTGTTTTTTCCAACTCCACCATCTGTCCAAATTAAGAGCTGTTTCATCCAGAAAAAATTTGGAATCAGTTGTTCATGCCTTCATCACATCTAGGCTCGACCACTCAAATGCAGTTTTGCTGGGTGTCAATAAGTCAACCCTTGCCCGACTTCAACTCGTTCAAAACGCAGCTGCTAGATTCCTGACACGTACTGACAGGCGCCGGCATATAACACCAGTTCTCAAATCCCTTCATTGGTTGCCCATCACTTTCAGGGTCCAATATAAAATGCTACTTTTTGTTTTCAAATGCCTCCATAGTCTTGCCCCCGTGTACTTTTCTGACCTTCTTTCAATTTATACTCCCGGTCGCGCACTCAGGTCCTCCAGCCTGTTGCTCCTCGAGGTCCCGAAAGCGTGTTACAAATCATGCGGACAAAGAGCTTTCTCTGTCGCCGGTCCTAAACTGTGGAACGAACTTCCAGTCACAGTTCGACTGGCATCCACCTTGGCAGATTTTAAGTCTAGACTAAAGACACTATTTTACCCTTGCTTTTAACAGTTAGCTGTTAGTTTGGCTTTTACTACTCTTATTTTATCGTCCATTGTTAGGTTTCATTGGTTTTATTGGTACTTTTTTTTGTCGGCTGTATCTTATATTACTGTTTTATGTTTTTTATCTCTATTATTGTGCGACTGTTCAGCACTTTGGTCAGCCGTATGCAGGGGCGGTTCTAGACCAAATTTTCCAGGGGGGCCACAGTGGGGCCAGTATTTTTTCATGGGGGCGCAAGAAAAAAAGGGAAAATTAGGGCAATATCAAATTTCTTCGGGTCCCATTTAAACTATTTTTAATCTTTTATTCAAAAATCCACCGGGTAAACAATTCTGTCCACAGAGTGTGCTGCACTCTAAAGGCTCCGTGTGAAACGCTGCAGCGCAATAGTTCCTGTCTCTGTCACTTCAGCCTCACAGGCTCCAAGGGCACCAGATTCAGATAAGAATTGTTTTGGGGACAGACAGAAATAATTTCCTCTCTGCCTTAGAGTTCTGTTGGTCTTCAACCCCTCTAGATCCAATAATGGTGTAATTAATCTATCCCAGTCCGTGCTGATCCGTCCTCTCGCTCCTTGATGGTATCCACCTTCTGTGCCAGAGCCTGACTCTCAGCCAAAGTTCTAAGCTTACGACTCATCTCGACAGTTATGAGTTTGTGCGTTCACAGCACGATGCATTCCATCCCTGAGCTCCGGGATTGAGCCAATATTCCTCGAAAGCTCGTTAATTTTCCGGTATGCCAGGTGACCACTCAGGCCAAACAGCAGGAATCCCGACACCAAGGCAGCGCGGGAAAAAAAATCCAATCTCTTCAGCACAGGGGCCATAACAGGGGCCAGGGCCGGTTCTATAGGGGCCCAGGCCCCTGTGGGCCCCTATAGAACCGCCAATGGCCGTATGGCTGTGTTTTTAAAGTGCTGTATAATTAAAGGTGGTATGGTATGGAATGGTAAATATCTGGGTGTTGTTTTCTTTTTCCGAAGCGATTCAGATGGTTCCTCCACCTCCAGAGAACCACTCAACCTGCTGCAAACATCCCCAGTAAAAAAACAACTCGGTTGTGTCAGAAGAAACTAGGTTAGGGTGCATTTGCATCCTTTCACCCCGCATCCATGAATACACTCTCTGGAGGAAGGAGGCCGCCAAATATTTCTGCATTATGTAAGTGAGAAGTCTGTTGTGTGGTGCCCAGCAGGAGGCCGACAACAGAAAATGGGTTAGGCTGTTATTATCCTCCCAGCGGTCCATCGCCCCGCCCTTAAACCCTCGTTGGTTATGCAGGCCTTTATCGCACCAGTTTGGACTCAAACGAAGAGCAATTAATGATCATTAGCTGTCCTGTCTTCCCTTGTCCGCGTCCAGCCTCGTGGTTGGAGAGTAAGGGCCAATGGCGGCTCTGGGCTAGTCAGGCGTGCCGTGTGCACTCCATGGCCCATCTCCGTGCCACACGCTGGACAACACAATCTCCCTCTAATTATCTTCGGGGACCCAGATTCTGTTGGTCTGTGAGTGGTCACATTGCACCAGAGTGTGCTCCCTCCCCAAGCCTCCACATGGATCCCGCTCACCCTGCTGCTATCACTCCCCCCTCCTCCATCACTCACACACACACACACACCCGCCGTCCCCAAATCAGAGCAGTTTTATCCGTTAATGTGGCGGGAGGTCTCCGTGTGCCGATGCATTGTTTGTCAGCGAGGCGGCTGTGAGCAACCACAATGGGCTCACAACACTTTACCGTCACTGCTGTGCAAACATGAGGTCGCCCGGGACAAAACCGCCAAAAATGACCCGGCGTGGCTGCACAATCACACACAGATTAGGCCACTGGACCCAGTTTTATGTATTAATGGTTCTAATTTAGAACGCCCTTTAGTGGTAGCTTCCCAAATATTTGAAGAATCCACTTGGATCGACTCTAAAACATCATCCGGATGAAACTTCTTCTGCTTTTCTTCCAGTCTGTCAGAAACGCGTTGTGTCTCATTAACGATGTTCCCGCCTTCTCTTTTCTTGCAGTGATTTTATGCGGTCACTAATCAGCAACATGGACTTCCGCTCCCTTGAAGTGAGGCTCTTCAAAGCTAAGGTGAACCCTCCGCGCCGCATGTTTGGACTCGAGTTTGTTTACCCAAGGTGCACTTGATTACCTCGATGCACCATCAGATTAGCTCTGGCATTAGTGGCATTCATGCCACAAACATGGTCTCCGCCTCTCGGCTGCAGCCCTGCAGACACAATTATAATGAAATAAACAGACAAACTCTTTGAGGAGCGATTCCAAAGCTCGCTTTGTGCAGAGAACGCTTCTCAAGAGGGGCACTCGGGCCCTCGTGCATAGAAATGAGGGTAGCAAGCCAGAGAAAGAGAGGAGTGCTTTTCCCTTTTCATAGATTAGCACGGCCTTAATCTCATTAAAGGGCCCAGCAGTGAACATGTCGTCCACCCTGCCCAGGCCTGTAATCAGCCAGAGACACACGGCTCATCTCAGAGGGACAGGGACGAGCCGTCCAGCTGGCTGTTCACAGGCAAGCCCGGCCCTCGTCCCTACCTGGAAGTCAAAGACATGAAAGCCAGGCGGGTGTGGAAGCGGAGCCTCTGGCCAGGTACGGCAGGCTTCCCAATTACAGAGCTGTTGGGGATAGGCTTGTTAACTGGAGGGGGGTGGGCTAATAGCCAAAAGGATTATTACCCACAGCCCTCCCTCCTCCTCCTCCTCCTCAACAATTATTACCTTGAACACATTAACTGAGCAAACAGGTGCGCTCAAACAGGACTAGAAATCTGAGGCTGCGCCACACAAAAACACCAGGATGTGGACATACTCACACTCAGCCCAGTTGAAAACAAATCCACGACCAGTTTCCCCTGTTAAACCTCGGATCAGACTGCTTTCATGGCTCCCCAAACACAAACACAACCCTTACTTATTTAACTTTTGCAGCCAGACTTCCCTTCTAATATTTAAAGAGTTTTTATCAAAAGTTCTCCAGACTTCCTTTTAAACTGCTTTATTTCTTCTGCTTTTTCAACTCTTTTGTGTATCGAAACCCTGCAGCAACTGTTCCTGTTCCTCCTGGAGGAGCAGCTAGAGGATTCGGGAGGAGCCCAGCAGGGCTTCATCAGCGGCGAGCAACTGCTGCTGGAGCTGAGGGCCGGCGGCATCCAGCTGGAGCAGGAGGTGGCCATCAGGCTGGAGCTGCAGCACATTCCTCCACTGGACCTGCTGGACTTCCTGGCCTACCTGCCCCTCTTCATGCTCATCCACAAGTCGGTGATCTCCAACCCCCTGGAAGATGTCAACCACCTGTGAGCCTGAGACCAAGCCCAATAACTGCTGAAATCAGCCAAAGCGTTCAACTTTATGTTGGAATTAGCAGAAAAAAGGATGAAATAAGTGAAATATTTGCCGGATGGAGAGCAGCGTGTAATTGTTTGTTTGTGTTTTTAGACTCTCGTCTGAATGAAGCTGTTTGTTGTCTTTGGTAACAATTTCAAAATAAAATGTGCTGAAGTGAAACTACATTTAAAAACAAATCATTCTGAAATTGTCTTCGAGTTTTTAAACAAAATAACTGCTTTCTGTTTGCACATTTTTCTAGATTAAAGAGAAAAAAATAGAGAATGCAAATAATTCACGTTTACAAAAGCTTTCTGCGTCTTTCAGACATTTTCAAGTTTTGTTCATTCAATTCAGTTTATTTCTACAACGCCAAGTCACAACAAGTCGTCTTAAAGCACGTTACAAAGTCAACTTTCCAGTTGAACCTACTTATCGGTGCAGTGGCCTCAGGTCATTATGCCAAGTTTTGGAAAACTGTCCATGAGATCATCTTTTGGCTTTGCTGATATTTGCTAACGTGTGATTGGCCGTTCCTGCCACCTGTGCACTTGACCGTTCTGCATTCCTGACATTGTATAAAAAGCATCTAGGCTGTAGTTGTACACGTATTTTTGTATACTTACTGTAAAACTATCTTTTTGTATTCTTTGGCTCACTTTTTAATCCAAATTTATGAGAAAAAAACGAACATTTTCCGTGGCAGCCTGACTGAACTGTTTCACATGGGACCTGTGAGAGTCCGGCTCATTTTCTAATAGGAATTTATTCAAAAAGTGTCTTTGTGTCTCAGTTGGTTTGCAAGTACCGACAACCGAGTTTCCATTCACGGACATGATGACCTTTGGGACTCATGGAAACCGAACAGAGACGGTTTTGAGAGGCTTTCCAGACAGGGGCATGTCCAGGGAGTGGCCTGGGGTAGCACATGCCACCCTTAGAATCTGATTGGCCACCCCCAGGTGCCACCCTACTAAGTTCCAGTTTAAATAGACTTTACATTGGGGACAAAAGGCTTGTGTGTGGTAGCATGCACCTTTAACATTGTCTTCTAGCCCAGGCCTACAGAACATTTCTGTAGTATTAATATTATTTATTATTTTTTCATATTTACAAAAATAGTATTTAGAGTCCCACTCAACTCCAGTTGGTGGCAGGAATGCAACAAGATGGGACTTGCTAACCACCACAAAACTAGAAGATGAATAGAAAAAAATGGTGATCGTGCAATGTGAAACTCCGAAATTCACTAGAAAGCAAATAAATAAATAAACGATTTGTGTAAATAAATAAGCATAACCATTGGTGCCACCCATGCATAAACAAGTGCCCCATATGGGCCACCCCATTTTAAAAGTCCTGGATGCGGCTCTGTTTCCAGACAGCTGCTTTATTCAAGTTATCAGGAAATCTGAAGGTTTCAACTTTTGTTTGATTAAAAAAGCTTTACAAACAAAAAAGTCTCTCTCTCTCTCTCTCTCTCTCTCTCTCTCTCTCCCTCCCTCCCTTATTTCTCTCTCTCCCCTCCCTCTCCAGGTGGTGGTTGTGTGTTAGGCAGCATGCCGCTGTCAGGAGGCACACGCAAGCAGCCAGTTCGGCTCCATGTCTCCACTCAGCCACCATCCAGACACCATTCACTCAGACACGCGCCTTGCTGCAGCCTCCTCCACCCTACCTGTCACACTCACAAAGGCTCCATACCTCCTAGACCACCGCTGCTCGTGACAATTCGGCCATCCTCTGACTTAGAATGGCATTCCTTTCCTCATTATTCATTTTCAGCTTGAGTTGAAACAGTGCCGTCAGAGCTTTGGAGCTTTTCAGGAGTTTCGCATAAAAGGAGCCTTTTACGCATCAATTAAAGCAGCAAAATCGGCGTTTATGGGTCAGCACAGAAAACGCTTCTTGTTTTATGAGTGATGGACGATTTCTGAAAATTAAGTTAGTAGAAAACAAAAAGTTCCAGTTAAGTAAAATTTCACGTTTTGCGGCCGTTTTAACTTGTGATTTTTTTTATGTTTTATTATTATTGATATTTTGTTGTTCTAAGTGCTGCCAACGAAAAAACAGTTAACTAATTAGGATTGGACAAGAGGTTGGTTCATAAGGACCCAAAAAGTGTACATTCACTCTGACTGATTTTGTACAAGAACGTGCGTAAAATGTGCGTAAAACCTGATTTGTGCTTAAATTAAGTGTGGAATTCCGCTCTTATTGTACTAAAACAGGTTCAAATCTTATTTATTTATTTTCTCTCATTTAAATGGACTCACCGATCAGATACTGAAGCCCGTACTCACACCCATTTCCACCCAGCCCAGAAAATAAAGACATGAAAATAATTTCAGTAGAATCTCGTTTTATTCTTGGACTAGAACGTAGAAAATGTGATTATAAGAAATATTCAGCATCTGCTTATGAGGATATAGAGCTGGCAGTATAAAGACACGATGCGTGGCTATTGCACTCTTTGGGACAATAGCTGCACAAGTTTTGATCATTGTGACATGACGTAATACAGTAACATGTTTTGCTATTAAATAAGACACATTGGTGCTAGAATAAAACCTCATGAATGAGAAGAGCCAGAGAATAATAGACTACATGTCTACGTCGGCAAGAGGTAATAGAAGCAACTTTGTAGTATTTAGACAAAATATATACAAAAGGATACAAAACATCTATAAATCTCTTACATACAAAAATATCTTAATATATTTCCAAAAAAGCGTTTGATATAGAATTTAATAGAATAATTCCGCGACTTGGAAGCATTTTGTGGATTCTGAGAGGTTTACCAAAGCGGGTGTTGTGATTGGTTTAGCATAGATGAAGATCGACTTATTAAATAATGTGTTAAAGTTCTGGTGAAGCGCGTGAATTCGCTTTGTGGTCTTTTGTTATTCGAACAGAAGCGGGGCTCCCCGGGCCTCGTCTAGTCCTTTGGCGCTGATCTCTGGGATGATCTCCCCAAAGCTTGCGGGTCCTCTCGGCCTCATTAGCAGTCTTCGGTCGGTGTATACTGAGGACTGGAACGCGTGCGTAATGCATCTTGTTCTTGAGGACTGTCAGTCTCCTCCGGGACCATTCCAAGCGCCGGACAAGATGAGTTGATCCGTGGTTCTGTGAGGAAAATCTGATAAAAAAAACATTTTTAACCAGATATCAGGGTTTATTATTTGTTTTGTATAAATTAAACATCAACATCGCTTCCTACCACATAAGATGCTCAGAACCAGTTGGTGAAGTCCAGCAGTTCCTGCTCTTCTGGACTGAGGGGGTCGTAGGAGCCCTCATCGGAGGAGTAGGAGGACACTGGCGAGCCGGCCATGGAGTTCATGTCCGCGGAGTATCCCTGCGACATGGTGGGCGACAGGACGCCGGACTGGAACGCGGCGCTCACCGCGTCGTGCTCGTCCAACAGCTGTTGCAGGGCCCGGATGTACTCCACTGCGGAGCGCAGCGTCTCCACTTTGCTCATCTTCTTGTTGGCGGCGCCGTTGGGGACGTGCTCCCGCAGCGTGGCGAAGCCGTTGTTGACCAGTTTCACCCTGTTGCGCTCCCTCTCGTTCCTCCGCGCCACCGCGTGCGGCTGCTGCTGCGGCAGAGTGTAGCCGAAGCCCGTAAAGTGCAGCCTGCGCTTGCACCGCAGCAGCTCCGGGGAGGAGGAGCGCTGCCTCTTGAGCTGTTTGGACTTCCCGCCGCACTGGCTGCTGCCGCTGGGGCTCACCTGAAGACTCTGAGCCGCCGCGGCTGCAGCGGAGAAGAAGCAGGCAGGTGGAATCAGCTGCTGCTGGCTCACGTTAATTTCCATCTTGGCTGTGAGGTCCATTCCCAAAAGAAAAAAGAAAAAAACTCTAAATGAAAAAAGTCACCCAGTGTCCAGGCGGTGCGTGCCGCTCGTGCCGTTCACGTGTTGTCGCGCACTTGCTTCACTGTGGGCAGTCCGCCAGGCTGCTGCCGGGCGCGCTTCTCAAAGCTCAAATGAGTCCCTAAAGGAAAACTCTGCTGCTTTTCAATGCGTTTGGATGGGTTGGCCACGCCTACTGGTCGCGTGGGTACACCTTGGGCTTCTGCTGCGGGTACCGGTGTTTTGCGCGCGCCGGACGCGTGCCACTTGAAGCACTAAACAAACAAGTGAGTGGTGAGGTTTGTTTTGTTTGCAGCCAGGAGTGTGGGGAGGTGCGCGCAGCGAAAGGCAGGAAACTTCAGCGGAGTCCGGAACAAAACCACCGCTTCTCTCATTCGGTTCAGGAAGGAATAAAAACTCCAATTCTGAGGAGAGTTTGGCCACCCTGAGTTTCCAAATGAATAAATGTTAAAAACGTTTAAAAACGAAAAGACAAAATAAATGGAGCTGAACTTTGTTTTGGAGCAGGAGTTCATAGTGTGGTGCTGAATGACAGCTCACCTCGGGGCGAGGCGTCCAGAGTTTATCTTCAGTTGATCTGAGAGTAAAATCAGCCGCTCGCTGTCACCTCACCAGTTCAGCGGTATTGTTCCCACAGAAAGCCGCTCGCTTTAGGAGTCATTGTGCTCGTGAAGCGGAATTTTCCACTTTGATTGGAGCACATCATCAGCTGCACAAGCGGAACGCAGAGGCGCAAATCTGCGGAGAATCTGCGCGGGGGTTGCTTTGTGGATGATTTGATACACTCGATGCGGTTACAGTGGCGCGGACGCGGTGCGTCTCAGCTGATTGTTGTCGCTCTGAGAAGCGCGCGGGGGAGGATGAAACGCGTCTTTTATTGGACTAACACTGAACCTGTGTGTGTGTGTGTGTGTGTGTGTGTGTGTGTGTGTGTGTGTGTGTGTGTGTGTGTGTGTGTGTGTGTGTGTGTGTGTGTGTGTGTGTGTGTGTGTGTGTGTGTGTGTGTGTGTGTGTGTGTTAGGGTTAGGGTTAACAAAATTAAATCATAATGAAATAGATTAACATCAGAAAAAATAAGTCATTAAATTATAACATTTCATAAACAGATGAAAGATTACAAATTTGAGTTAAAAATAAGAAAACTAAAGATTTAGGTAAAAGCTTTAAAATGGTTTTTAAAAGTGACCAGAGGGTCAGTACAAAGGGAGTTCATTCCAAAGTCGGGGTGCAACAAGTCGGAGCACCTCGACTTTTATATCTGGTCTTTGGAACGTGTGTGTGTGTGTGTGTGTGTGTGTGTGTGTGTGTGTGTGTCCACCCATCTTTTTCTTTGGCTCTGTGAACGCGCCTTCGCGCATGCACGCCTTGTTATGTTATAATTTGTTCAATTTTTCTCTGTTGACAGTGGCATTCAACATTCAGGTCCCATTGAATGACACACACACACACACACACACACACGCACGCACACACACACACACACACACCTACTTTCTTTTCTTTCCTCAACCCCACACACCCACCCCCGCCCAACTAGAGCGTTTAGAGAGGCGTGGGCTCCATTCAGCGTCCCCCTCCCCTCCGCCCTTCGCCAGGCTCTCTGGGACCTATCCATGCTCTTGTCAGGGTGCTCCCGGAGTCCAATTAGCGCTTTGTGGGGACGTCGCTGGTCTTCCAGAGGCCGGGAGTCCGCTCGTTGGGGCTTTCCAGGCAGAGCTGACTAATAATTATCATGACATCTGGGGGCCCGAACTCTTATTTGACCACTTTATGTATTTTCCTCCTTTCTTTTTTAGATTATACAACTAAAAATTCTAAATGCAAAATCTAATATGCATGAGAGGGATTATATTTTCTCTTTAAAGCTGTTTATTGAGATGAAAAACTCTGTAAAATGATTTGTTAAAATCAAAATAACAATTTAGGGGAAATTGTTAGGTCTGCACTAAATCCATTTTTGTTTTTGTTTTTAAATAAAAACTTTTGTAAAATGTATGCTAAGTGTTTAGAAAATTAGCGCAACTATAATCGTGCCTTATGGGACAAAATGGAGACGAATGACTAGCGGTGGCGACACCTGGTGGGAAAAGCAGAAAGAGAAAGCCTGAAAAAACTCTCCTTTTCGACACACACACACACACACACACACACACACACATTCTATCTTAGTGAGGACCATGCATTCACTTCCATTCCTTTTCATGACTGTAATGTCTAACCAAACCAACACCGATCTATTCCTAAACCTGCCTCAACTTAAACTTAACTCACACCAACCAACTAGCAAGCTTTTAAAAAGGTGAGAACCACAAAAATGTCGTCACTTCATTGGTTAAAAAGTACAAGAACACAAACACACACACACACACACACACACACACACACCTACTTTCTTTTCTTTACTCAACCCCACATCAGGGCTGCATGGTGGTGCAGTGGTTAGCACTGTTGCCTCGCAGCACGAAGGTTGCTGGTTCAAAACTCGGCTGCGGCCTTTCTGCGTGGAGTTGCGTGTTCTCCCCATGCATGCGTGGGTTTCCTCCGGGTACTCTGGTTTCCCCCACAGATCACAACATGCCCTATAGGTTATAAATTGTAAGTCGCTTTGGAAAAAAGCGTCTGCTAAATGAATAAACATAAACATCTCACCTAACCCCATCTCACCCTCCACAGGTGGTCTCCTCCTTCCAAGCTTGGGTCCTCCACCAGAGGCCTGACATCTTGAGGGTTCTGCAGTATCTTAGCTTTTCCTAGATCTGCACTTTTCTGGACTGAGATGTCTGAAGTTTTTCCTAGGATCTGCTTTAGCCACTCCTCGAGTTTGGGGGTTACTGCCTCGAGTGCCCCGATGACCACGGGCAGCACAGATGTCTTCACTCTCCAGGCTTTCTCAAGTTCTGGGACCTGAGCCCTGGGACATCTCTAGTTTCTCGTGTCCCTTTTTCCTGATGTTGCATCACTTGGTATTGCCACATCAACCACAACGGCTGTCTTCTGCTCTTTGTCCACCACCACAATGTCCGGTTGGTTCTCCATCACCATTTTGTCAGTCTGGATCTGGAAGTCCCACAGGAGCTTGGATCTCTCGTTCTCTACCACTTTAGGGGGGTTACCCACTTTGACCTTGGGGCTTCCAGTCCATACTCTGCACAGATGTTTCTGTACACGATGCCAGCTGCTTGGTTGTGGCGTTCCATCTCTACTTTCCCTGCCAGCATCTTCCATCCTGCAGTTATGGGGTGGATTGTCTCAGGGGCCTCTTTGCATAGCCTACACCTTGGGTCTAGTCTGGTGTGCTAGATGGTACAACCAGCTCAGTGGTCTAATGGTAGAGTGTCCGCCCTGAGACTGGGAGATCAGGGTTAGATTCCTGATTGGGTCAGACCAAAGACTTTGAAAAAATGGGGCCCAATGCCTCCCTGCTTGACACCCAGCAATAAAGGGCTGGATTGGGGGGTTAAACCACCAAATGGTTCCTTTGTCTGCAGCTCACTGCTCCCCAAGGGGTTGGGCCAAATGCGGGAAACAAATTTCGCACACACATCAATGTGTGTGACAACTAATGGGACTTTGACTTTGACTTAGATCTTGGCCTCTGTTGCTCTGGTGTTCAGGGCCTGTTCCCGTGCAGCCATGATGAGAGCCTCTGTGCTGTTCTTCAGATCAGCTCTTTCTAGCCATTGGTAGGATTTCTTTATCAGCCACTTCAGTTATCTGTCGGTGGTACATCCCATGTAGGGGTTTGTACTCCCATGATGGTAATTCCAGCACCTCCTCCTCTGTTTGCCATTGTTTGAGACATTCACTGAAAATGTCATCTGTTGGGGGCCTTGTCCTTGATGTATTTATGGATCTTGGATGTTTCATCCTGGACAGTGGCTCTCACACTAACTAGTCCTCGCCCTCCTTCCTTACAGCTAGTGTACAGACTCAAGGTGCAGGATTTGGGATGGAACCCTCCATTCAAGGTTAGGAGCTTCCGTGTCTTAACATCTGTGGTCTGTATTTTTTCCTTTGGCCAGTTTATTATTCCTGCAGGATATCTGATTACTGGCAAGGCGTAACTGTTTATTGCTCAGACTGTTCTTGCTATTGAGCTGACTTCTTAAGACTTGTCTCACTCGTAGTAGATACTTGGATGTGGCTCCTTTCCTTGCGTCTTCTTCAAGGTTGCTATTTGCTTGTAGGATACCAAGATATTTGTAGCTATCCTCAATGCCTGCTACAGAGACTGGGTAGGCCTATCAGGAACTGCTCCAGAGTGGTCCTCCACCACCTTCCTCACCCATGGTGTCCCACAAGGTTTTGTGCTGGGGCCTCTACTTTTATTCCTCTATCTGTGCATGACCTGAATTTATTACAAGAAAGCCCACAAAGTGCTTCACAAGAACAAAAAAAAAAAGATTAAAAAATATAAAATCTAGGAAAATAAAAATTGTGATTAAAAAATTGCGAGAAAGGGAAAGAGAAATTTAATAAGAAAGAGGTAATCAGTGGATCCCGGGAAAGGCAGAAGTGGTAAAAAAAAAGAGTGGAACGAGAAGAAGGTGGCGATGAAGAATCAACCAAAGGTCACGCAAAAGCCAGCCTGAACAGGTGAGTCTTCAGCTGCTTTTTAAAGGAGACCACTGAGTCCACTGTTCTCAGGCTCAGGGGGAGAGAGTTCCAGAGTCTGGGGGCCACAGCAGCAGATGATCTGTCACCTTTGGTCTTTAGCCTGGTGCTGCACAACCAGTAGGCTTTGATCACTGGACCTCAGGGACCTGCTGGGGGTGTAGGGACTAAGAAGATCACCAATGTAAGATGGTGCTTGTCCATGTAAGGCCCTATAGACCAGAACCAGGATCTTGAAATGAACCCTGAAGTTGACTGGCAGCCAGTGAAGCTGGAGGAGAAGCGGGGTGATGTGGGTGTGTTTGGAGGACTTGGTCAGAAGCCGAGCACAGGCATTCTGAACCACCTGTAGACGGTTCAGGGAGGTTCTGCTCAGACACGTGAAAAGAGAGTTACAGTAGTCTAAGCGTGAGGAGATGAAGGTGTGGAGAACTGTCTCAAGTTCAGAGCGAGACAGAATGGGACTCAGCTTAGCAATGTTCCTGAGATGGAAGAAGGAAGAGCGAACAAGAGAACTGACATGAGAATCCAGGGTGAGAGCTGGGTCAAAGGTCACACCAAGATTCCTGACGGAGGGTTTGGTGTGAGAAGCAAGCTGACCAAGAGAGTCTCTGACTTTGGGAACCAGCTTGTCTGGGGCACAGATGAGGATCTCAGTCTTATCTTCATTCAGCTGAAGAAAGCTCCCAGCCATCCAGGTTTTGATAGAGTTTAAGCAGGTGTGTAACAGCTGCAGCTTAGACATCTCATGGGGCTTAAAGGAGATGTACAGTTGGATGTCATCTGCATAAAGTTGGTAGGAGACTGAGGAGCTCAGGATGTGCTGAAGAGGAAGCAGATAGAGGAGGAAGAGAAGGGGCCCCAGCACAGAACCTTGTGGGACACCATGGGTAAGAGAGGTGGTGGAGGACCTAAACTTGGAGACGGCCACAGAAAAGGAGCGCTCAGAGAGATAAGGGGAGAACCACTCCCGAGCAGGTCCTGATAGACCTGCTCAGTCACTCAGCCTATCCTAGGATTGACTGATAAGTCTTTTGTTGTTAGCCTCAAGGGCAAGCTGCTGGATTCATTATCACTTGTAAGTCGCTTTGGACAAAAGCATCTGCTAATATAACCATAAACATCCAGTAGCAGGTGATGGTCAACAGTGTCAAAGGCTGCAGTCAGGTCCAGCAGGACCAGAACAGAACAGTCCCCTGCATCACTGTGAGTCAGAAGGTCATTAGAGACCCTAAGAAGAGCTGTTTCAGTAGAATGAGCTCCACGAAAACCTGACTGGAAGCTATCATAGGTGTTATGTTCATCAAGAGCAGCTGTGAGTTGTTTAACCACAACCTTTTCCAAGATCTTGGAGATGAACGGAAGTTTAGAGATGGGCCTGAAGCTGCTATGGAGAGAGGCGTCAAGACTCGTTTTTATTTTTTGGATTAAATCTTTATTTGGAATGAACATATATCAATGAACAAGACAAGATGTAAATGACACAGGAACAGAGTTATTCCAGTTTTTTTCTTCCCTCCTTTCCCCCTCCCCAATTGAATCCAAGATGAGTAGCGGATGGCAAGAGCATCCAAGCCTTCATAGAGGAGTATCAAGGAGAGTCCCTTAATATCTAAAGTACTGAAAAGTGACTGTGCTCAGGAGAGGAACCTGTAATAGTTAAAGGGTGAAACACATTTATATAAAACAGTAAACATGACCAGGAACTGAGGGGTTGCCTGTTTTTTTAAGAAGCGGGTGGATTACAGCGTTCTTAAAGTAAGCAGGGACATGACCAGAAACCAGAGAAGCATTAATTATAGAGAGCACGCTGGGACTGATGGACTGAAAAGCACTTTTAAACAAAGATGAGGGTAAGATGTGGAGGGGGCACGCAGAGGTCTTCATAGAGTTAACTAGTTTGGTTAACTTAGGAAAGAAACAGGAGCAAAGCTATCTAGGATGATGGGCCTGGTGGGAGTCGGAACAATAATAATAATAATTTCGGCCATTTAAATGTACTTTTACGTAAATTCCTACATGAGGAACATTTATTTTCAACATGACTAAAAGATGGCAACTTTAAAAAGATAATTTAAGCACATCTCTTGTGTGTAACTCTAAAAACATGCAATCATACCACTATTTCAGAAACAGGAAATCGTTTTAATTGTTAGCTGGGGAGTGTTTTTTATTTATTCATATTTTTATGTGTAAAATACGTTGAAATAACTTGAAAGAAAAACCCAGAAATGCCAGAGCAGAAAATAAAGCTATTTTATTTTAAATCCATTCATGTGATTAGATAAATTACCAAGAAGTAAATCTCCATGAAAAGGAAAAATCACTGAAAATGTTCCCCACTGGCATCAAATATTACGCTTTGTTTTTCAAAGAAAACTATTTATGTGTGTCATAATGTATAAAGACTGCATCTTAAATCAATATTATTTAATATTACATGCACTCTGAAACACAGTCTTATGTAAAATATCCAATTTGTGTCTTTATTCATCGTAGACGTGATAAAAAAAAGTTTTGCAGCATCGACATGTGCTTACATCTGTAACTCATCTGTACAGGGAGTGCAGAATTATTAGACAAATGAGTATTTTGTCCACATCATCCTCTTCATGCATGTTGTCTTACTCCAAGCTGTATAGGCTCGAAAGCCTACTACCAATTAGGCATATTAGGTGATGTGCATCTCTGTAATGAGAAGGGGTGTGGTCTAATGACATCAACACCCTATATCAGGTGTGCATAACTATTAGGCAACTTCCTTTCCTTTGGTAAAATGGGTCAAAAGAAGGACTTGACAGGCTCAGAAAGGTCAAAAATAGTGAGATATCTTGCAGAGGGATGCAGCAGTCTTAAAATTGCAAAGCTTCTGAAGCGTGATCATCGAAGAATCAAGCGTTTCATTCAAAATAGTCAACAGGGTCGCAAGAACCGTGTGGACAAACCAAGGCGCAAAATAACTGCCCATGAACTGAGAAAAGTCAAGCATGCAGCTGCCAAGATGCCACTTGCCACCAGTTTGGCCATATTTCAGAGCTGCAGCATCACTGGAGTGCCCAAAAGCACAAGGTGTGCAACACAATACTCAGGGACATGGCCAAGGTAAGAAAGGCTGAAAGACGACCACCACTGAACAAGACACACACGCTGAAACGTCAAGACTGGGCCAAGAAATACCTCAAGACTGATTTTTCTAAGGTTTTATGGACTGATGAAATGGGAGTGAGTCTTGATGGGCCAGATGGATGGGCCCGTGGCTGGATTGGTAAAGGGCAGAGAGCTCCAGTCCGACTCAGACGCCAGCAAGGTGGAGGTGGAGTACTGGTTTGGGCTGGTATCATCAAAGATGAGCTTGTGGGGCCTTTTCGAGTTGAGGATGGAGCCAAGCTCAACTCCCAGTCCTACTGCCAGTTTCTGGAAGACACCTTCTTCAAGCAGTGGTACAGGAAGAAGTCTGCATCCTTCAAGAAAAACATGATGTTCACGCAGGACGATGCTCCATCACACGCGTCCAAGTACTCCACAGCATGGCTGGCAAGAAAGGGTATAAAAGAAGAAAAACTAATGACATGGCCTCCTTGTTCACCTGATCTGAACCCCATTGAGAACCTGTGGTCCGTCATCAAATGTGAGATTTACAAGGAGGGAAAACAGTACACCTCTCTGAACCATGTCTGGGAGGCTGTGGTTGCTGCTGCACGCAATGTTGATGGTGAACAGATCAAAACACTGACAGAATCCATGGATTGCAGGCTTTTGAGTGTCCTTGCAAAGAAAGGTGGCTATATTGGTCGCTGATTTGTTTTTGTATTGTTTTTGAATGACTGAAATGTATATTTGGGAATGTGGAGATGCTATATTGGTTTCACTGGTAAAAATAAATAATTGAAATGGGTATATATTTGTTTTTTGTTAAGTTGCCTAATAATTATGCACAGTAATAGTCACCTGCACACACAGATATCCCCCTATAGCTCAAACTAAAAACTACTTCCAAAAACATTCAGCTTTGATATTAATGAGTTTTTTGGGTTCATTGAGAACATGGTTGTTGTTCAATAATAAAATTATTCCTCAAAAATACAACTTGCTGAATAATTCTGCACTCCCTCTATATCTAGGCTATAAAATACAACTTCCTGTACATTTGCACATATTTAAATCTTCGACTGGACCAGCTGGAGCCACGTCAGACCCGCGGAGGTGGAGAGGCGTCCATCTAGACAGTCCTAATTATGATTCAGTAATTTACCATGAAACCAAATGCTTGTAAAATGTGCATTAAAATAAATGAGTGCAACAAAACGTTTCATTAAGGATTTAAGATTTTCCACAGTTGAGCTCAGCTTTGTGAAGTTATTTGGTCACTTTTAAAATATTCAGCTGTTCTGATCTTGGTTTTCTCTGAGTCCATCTATTTCTGTTTCGGCTGTATTAGAATACCGCCCTTTAGTGGCACACTTAGAAATTTGCACTCAGAATAAAACAGAAGCGGCCTCTAGAGGTCAGTATTTCATTCTTAAAAAATCTGGAGATTTATTTCAGTCTCAAGAATAGTTCCTTTAAATGCAGAACTCTTCAATAGAAATTATTAGTTATATAATGCAATCTATAAAACGGTCAATAAAAAAAGTTAAATATTTCATTAGAGATTAGGAGAAACACTTGTGAGCACTGAAACGTACGATTTTCGTACCAGCTGAGCTTCCGTAGCCCTCGGATCACGTGGTTTTGTTTACAAGGAAGAGGCGCCAGTGATGGACGATGTGGCGACTGTGCACGTCAGTCTAGAATAATTAGGTCTAGCACGTGTGTAAATCAGATTGGTAGTTTTTAAATCAACCTAAAAGCAGCAGCTATGCGGTCTTTGAACTTTGTTCATCGGGTCGGTTTGGATTTTACAGGAACGATGTTTCCACACGCGATCTGTTTGGGAGACGCAGACAACGACTCGGTAAACAAGTGTTTACGTGATTGTTTAAATTTACCTCCCACATCTGAGTTATACACAGCTGCATCAAAACGTCACTTTAATTAGTTTTATTTTGATTATTTACAGGAAAAGGTGTGAACAATCTACTTATTTTCAAGGGGAATTGAATGAAAACGATGTAATTTGTTATATGTTTTAAAAAGCAATGTTTATAAATGAAGATAGAGTCAGAATTCATTTGAGCATCATTCTGGGACAAAATACACAATTGTGCCCAACTCAAACAAATCAGGTCCTATTAGATAACAGAGCTGAATTCTGTACCGCATACTTTGGTCACGTAACTGAGTATGTGATGTATTTTAATATGTTTCAAAAATCATAAACATTTATTGTATGGCAATTTAAAGCATCTTTAAAATACAATATTCATTCAAACTAGGATTTAAAATGATCTGGGTCTCATGAGGTCATAAAACTATGTAAATATCTTGTTATTTATTAAACATTTATTTTTAAAAAATCTAGGTTAAACTTAAGAGAGGATACAGGTAATAAAAAAATAGGCTCAATTCTTTGTTGGGAATGCAAGACTTTAGTTACTGAAGTATTTGGTGCTAGTCGTCAGCAACCAAACTGAAGAATTAAAACAGAACAATGACTCCAAGCATAGCCACGTGTTTACTGCAGAAAACTAAAAAAAAAAAAATAAAAAAATAAAAAGGAAGCAATAAACATTTTGCATTTACAACATCGTGTCCCGGATCTTCAAAGCCAAACATTTAGAGTTGGAAAGAGGATGCCAAAACTCTTGAAAACGCTTGTCTGTTTCCAGCTGAATGAGCTGATCGTTGGAGACACGAGTGGAAAGCTGCTGGTTTACAAGAATGATGATTCCAAACCCTGGATCACCAGAACCTGTGTGGGAATGGTCAGCACAAAATCCCTACAAATGCACAGATTTTAGAAAACATTTGAACGTATGCTCACATGGCGTGGTGCTTTTACAGCTGACGTGTGTTGCAGTCGGAGATGTTTGCAACAAAGGGAAGGTGAGCAGAGACGTTTCAAAGGCAGTTGAACGTTATAAATGTTTAAAGGTGATCTGACTGTGATCTGTTGTGTGTGTCTGTCAGAACCTTGTCGTTGCTGTGGGAGCAGAAGGCTGGTTTCACCTTTTTGATCTGACAGCTGCAAACCCAAACAAGTCAGATTCTTCCAGCCAACATGAGTTCCTGTCATCTGATGATCAGAGGCCTTTCTTCACCCAACACATTCCTGCCAACACCAAAGTCATCCTCATTAGCGACATCGGTACAACTCTGGCTTCGTGCCATCAGCATTAAACGTGTTTTTGGTGTACCGTGTTAAATCTGATCGTGTGTGCAGATGGAGATGGGCGCTGTGAGCTGGTGGTGGGCTACACAGACCGGTTGGTGCGAGCTTTCCGTTGGGAGGAACCGTCTGACAGCTCAGAGGGGGGGTCGGGTCAGCTGGTTCTGCTCAAGAAGTGGCTTCTTGAGGGACAGGTGTGAATACTTAGATTTATTTATTTTTTGTTATTTATCTGTAATTTACCATGACGGATCAGAAAGGTTTTGTAGGCTCAGGAAGCTGAAAGGAAAGGGACTCAAAATAGTTACTTGATTTACTTATTTTTCATTTTTTAACCTTATTTTATTTATTAATTATTTTTAAAGTTATTTATTTTCCTGATTGTTATTGAAATTTGTCGAATAACTGAGTGTATAAAGGAACCTGGCTGAGAGGTTTTATGTAAGAGCTTTATGTTCAGCAGTGAAATGATCCCAGATACGTTCCTCCTGTGATATATCACTGATGAAAGATGTGACTAAAGAGATTTTAATGCTAGCTCACTGTGAAACACAAAAGTTTTCAAAATTCATTAAATAAATAAGACATTATGAAATAAATATCTACATGAAGAAATACTAGACAATCATGTAATCTGACAATGAAATAACAGAATGTTATGTAAAATCTAAGCTTAATATTACGAAATATTTTTCATTCTTTTAAAATGTCTTCATTTATATAATGTATTTTTCAAAAGTCATTTTTTCATAATAATCCTAATTAATATTGAGCTCGGACATTCGGGAGGGACTCGGAGTAGAACCGCTGCTCCTCCGGCTCTAAAGGAGTCAGTTGAGGTGGATTGGGCATCTGGTCAGGATGCCTCCTGGACGCCTCCCTGGGGAGGCGTTTCGGGCATGTCCTGCCGACAGGAGGCCCCCGGGTCGACCCAGGACACGTTGGAGAGGTTACATCTCCAATCTGGTCCGGGAACGCCTTGGGGTCCTGCCGGAGGAGCTGGTGGAGAAGACCAGGGAGAGGACAGTCTGGAGCTCCCTAGTTGGGATGCTGCCCCCGCGACCCGGACCCGGATAACTGGAGGAAGACGACGACGACGACGAATATTGAGCTATTTTTATTTAATTCATTCAGTTTTTATTACATAACGTCTTTTTAACAAAGACAGCTTTAATTTCATAATAGTGTTTTTTTTTCCCATGGCTGATTTATTTCATAATGAGTCTTTACAGCAGAATGTCTCAGTCCGTCAGTCAAGCCAGTGGGTGCGACCTGCAACACCATTGGTTAATCCTTCAGCATTGTTTGGTTTTCCTGGATTTCTGCTCACCGTACATGACCGGACAGTTTAAGTTAGTTCTCTGTAACACCTTCCTAGGTCAATGGTCATGAAAGATGGTGGCGTTGCCTGAACTTAGTTTAGTTCTGTTTTCTTTGGCAGATCAAATAGAGTTGAATAGTTTGTCAGACTGACCCATCATAAACCTTTGTCGGCTGTGCTGAAAAGAAAGGTACATAACCTAATTATTTAATTAATTAGCTGCACGTTCCGATTTTGAGTTGTTTGGATGACATTTTTGAAGCGTTTGGTTCAATACTTAGTGAGTGATTGCTTTTGTCTGACTGAATTAACAGCCAACGACACACTGGCTCCACCCCGTTAGTCTTGACTGACGGACTGAGACATTCTGCTGTAAAGTCTCATTATGAAATAAATCAGCCATGGGAAAAAACACTATTATGAAATAAAAGCTGTCTTTGTTAAAAAGATGTTATGTAATAAAAACTGAATGTTTAAAGGGACATTATGGAAGTTTGACAGCCAAAACATGTATAGAAATAATAAATGTCTTCTTCATACGTTCTCCTGCAATGACCTGGTCCTGTAGAATGAGCCCTGGCATTTTTACTGTGATTGCCTGTTTTTCTGTAAAATCACAGAAAAAGAGAGAAGCTCGGGTCGAGCAGGCTGCTTCATGCTCGTTCACGCTCAGGCATCGCCCGTAGCATTTGCTATCAGTAGCTTTAGCAGGAGAGAGAGAGGCAGTGCCACTTTGTCGCTGTTCCTAACGCCTAGTGACAAAGCTAGCTACATTTCTGAGGACCCTTAGCTACTTTCTGTAGAACTTTCTTCTAGATATTTCCTGCTAATTAGCAACAAAATAGCCATTTTCGCTCCGAACCGTTCTTTGAACGTTGTTTCAGCTGTAATCAAGGATATAAAAGTTACAGATACTATGACTGTTACAGGTGTGTAGCTCACCTTGTAAAATGTCTGACTCCTGTGCTGAAGACCTGGGTTCAATTCTGGATGTGAACATAATTTATTTAGAGTTAATTTTTTACATTAATGGTATATTTTTTTACAGTAAGATGCCCAAATTTTTATTTGAGACTCGCCGAATGGCATTGAATTCACAGATAAAAGAGATGTGGGTTCAACTTTCATTTTGGAACAATTTTTCAAGCAAGGGAAGGGAATGATCTGAGCATGCAGGAGGACTGACCCATCATAAACCTTTGTCAGCTGTGCTGAAGAGAAAGCTACAGAACCAAATTATTTAATTAGCTGCGCATTCTCCTGTCCTCTGGGCCACACACACACACACACACGCACGCACGCACGCACACGCACACACACACACACACGGGACTGTCTCAGCTGTTATTTTCGTTAAGGAGTGTGCACGTACAGCATGCACGCCTCGTGCACGAGCCTACTATTGAAGCTGCCGTTACGCTTTTGGCCTGAGGGGGCAATCGCGAGCATAAAAATTCAAAAGTCCCTAAAGTCCCTTTAAATAAAAATGGCTCAATATTATTTTGGGTTATAATGAAAAAATGACTTTTGGAAAAAAAATTATATTAATGAAGACATTTTAAAAGAATAATGAAAAAAATGTCATAATATTGAGCTTAAATTTTACATAACTTTCTGTTCTTTCATCATTTCATTGTCAGATTACATGATTGTCTAGTATTTCTTCATGTAGATATTTATTTCATATTGTCTTATTTATTTATTGAATTATGAATACTTTTGTGTTCCATAGATCACGGTTCACTAAACCTGAATATTGTATAGGTTTCTTTAGAAACCTTTTTATCATTATTTTAAACTAATTACAGCAAATTTAGCTAATTGATTACAATTTACTATTTTAATTACACTCATTAAAAGCAAATAATAGCCCTGAGTTCTCAGACGAAACATAACAAATCAAACTATGCGAGGGGGGGCTTACTCCTCATACGTTATGACTGGGGTTCAAAAGAAAGTTAAAACAATAGCTTGAAGGAGTTGAAGCTAATTAACCATAATATTCACGAACAGGGATTTTCATGTGAATTTTTTATTAAAAATATGAAAAAAAATTGACGTTTTTGTGATTACAGACCCTCTACAGTTGACTGTAGCATTTTAAGTTGGCTTCATATGATACTTTATATTTAAACCTCCCGCCGCCATTTTTATGTTAATCAGAATTCACAACAGTTGATAATTTTCCAGTGTTACAGTTTGAGAAAGTAAGTAGATAAAATGTTCTTAGTGATATTGTTCTGACCTTCCTTACAGAGTTTCAGTGTTAAATTGTGTTAAATTTGAACGCTGATGGAAAAGTGTTAAGCTAACCGGCGTTAGCATGCTATAGAAAGCATTTTCAACCCAAGCTTTAAAGAAATATTTTTAGGGAACCTATTTAGGAATTATAATTTTTTTTAGTATTTTTACTGAATTGTGGCAGATGGAGAAAATCCCGCTGGCCAAACAAACGGATAAATATTTTAAAAATATACCAAAATATCCAGGTAGCTACAACCGGCTGCTAATCCAGTCTCCTCTCCTTTTGGTTGGCTCATGGGTCGCCGAACAAAGTTTCGTTTAGTTGGTTTTATTGTACAAGGACAGCGCAAAAGACAACCTTACATCATGAATGCAACTGTTGTTTTGTACAGAGGTTTTCTAGCCAAACATAGTCATTGGTTAGACTTTTAGAATCAGTCAAATAACAGTGTTTATAACATTTATTATTCACCACACACACAATCAATGTAAATAAATTAGTTTAGCTGATTAGAAACATGAGTGTTCACAAAGAAAAGAATGGAAGCGAATGGCTTTGCCTTACCCTCTGAATCACACTTATGTTGTACTTAAATTTAAATGATAATTCATTATGTGAGTGTGAGACTGTGTTTGTCACGTACTTTGAGGTGCTTGTAAAAATTCGTCATTTAAAAGACTACAAAAAGAAAGAGTCAGCAGGAGCTCAGGAGGCAGAGCTGGTTGTCCAGTAATTGGAAGGTTGCAGGTTCGATCCCAGCAGAGAATTCTGCTTTGTGTCCTTGGGCAAGACACTTAACCCACCTTGCCTTCTGGTGGTGGTCGGAGGCCACCTTATCTCTGTCTGCTGTGGCTACATTGTAGCTTATCATCACCAGTGTGTGAATGTGTGTGTGAATGAATGGATGATACACTGTGGTGTAAAGCACTTTGGAGTCTTCTGACTCTGAAAGTTGCCACACAAGTGCGAGTCATAGCTGCTATTTTCCACATGGCCAGAGTTATGGTGGTTTTTTCCACGTTTAATGCGACTTCTTTCGTCCCGGCAGAATGATGTCAATTTTGCTAAACTCAGCCATTTTTTTCTCCACTTCTTCATGTCTAGTTCGATAACGTCAATTTAGTGAGACGAATATTTGTTGATCGCTTTGTGTTTTCAGACAAGACCTAAAACAACTTTTTCCGTTCGTTAAGAAAATAGCTTTCATGGCGTCAAAATGTCGTTGTCGTCGTCTTCCTCCGCTTATCCGGGTCGCGGGGGCAGCATCCCAACTAGAAAGCTCCAGACCGTCCTCTCCCCGACCTTCTCCACCAGCTCCTCCGGCAGGACTCCAAGGCAGATGTAACCTCTCCAACGTGTCCTGGGTCGACCCGGGGGCCTTCTGCCGGCAGGACATGCCCGAAACACCTCCCCAGGGAGGCGTCCAGGAGGCATCCTGACCAGATGCCCAAACCACCTCAACTGACTCCTTTCGATCCGGAGGAGCAGCGGTTCTACTCCGAGTCCCTCCCGAATGTCCGAGCTCCTCACCCTATCTCTAAGGCTGAGCCCGGCCACCCTACGGAGGAAACTCATTTCGGCCGCTTGTATCCGCGATCTCGTTCTTTCGGTCATTACCCAAAGCTCATGACCATAGGTGAGGATTGGGACGTAGATCGACCGGTAAATCGAGAGCCTGGCTTTCTGGCTCAGCTCCCTCTTCACCACGACAGATTGGCTCAGCGTCCGCATCGCTGCAGACGCCGAACCAATCCGTCCGTCGATCTCCCGATCCCTCCTACCCTCACTCGTGAACAAGACCCCGAGATACTTAAACTCCTCCACTTGAGGTAGGACCTCCATGGCACATATCAAACAGCATCAGAACATCACTTTTATTGCATAATGCCAGAAAGAGATCAGAGATTTTAATGCTCGCAACAGACTTTTATATTTTAAATAGATCTCCCTGTTTAGTTGATCTGCTGTTATTATAACATGTTTTTAGACATTGATCCATTTTCGACAATAATCACAATCCGAAATTCCGCAAACAAATTGTTCAGAATAAAACAATCTCACAATCTTTTGTCACTGAGATTTCCTTATAAGTGACTAGTCACCAGTGTTATATTTTTAGGTAACAATTAAAAAACCTCTGATGTTATATATTCTTTTTATTCAATTTCTATCGCCACATTTCTGTGCTGTCTGAAACAGATTATTGGGGGATAAGTTGCGGTTTGTGATGTTCATGCTTCCTCTTATGCAGGTCGACAGTCTTTCTGTGAATCCAGGTCCTGAAGGTATACCTGAGCTGATGGTGTCCCAGCCGGGATGCGGCTACGCTATCCTGCTCTGCACCTGGAGGCAGCAAGACTCCACTGAGTCTGAGGAGGATGACCCTGCCACACCGGGATGGTACACCTCAGCAGGATTTAGATATCGGTTGGCCTCTTGGAAGATTCGTCTTTAGGCATAAATACCTGTTTTTTTTTCATAGTGAAGGGCCCTCCAGAGATGTAGTTCTCCACCTAACCACCGGGCGGATACACAACAAAAATGTTTCCACTCATCTCATTGGCAGCATAAGCAAAGGTAGAAATCAGAGGAAACTTTTACTGATTAGTTTTGTGGATCTTTGTTACTGGTCTTAACCCATTCACTGCCAGCTGTTTCCTGATCAGAAAAGCCAGTCACTGCCAGCATTTTTCAGCGTTTTTACTGATTTTTAAGAGTCACAGAACGTTGTGCGCAATGATGTTTATGTTTATGTATTTAGCAGACGCTTTTGTCCAAAGCGACTTACAAGTGATAATCGGCATGTTGCCCTTGAGGCTAACAACAACAATAACAACAACTTGGCATCAATCATGGAGAGGAGGGAACAAAGGAGTGGACGGTGGGGGGGGGGGGGGGAGCAGGGAGGGTGCTAGTTTAGAAGATGCTCTCTGAAGAGCAGGGTCTTCAGGAGTTTCTTGAAAATTGAAAAGGAAGCCGCAGTTCTGGTAGTGCTTGGAAGGTCATTCCACATTGATGATGTTGATGTCGACGCCAAAACTAACCAAACAAAGAGGAGACTCACCTCTTACATCAGGAAGAATCTGCACATTTCGAGCTTTATCCGTTCTTTCATAATCCGTTGTTGAATTGTGATCGGCAGAAGCTTTTCCGGTTCGCGCCTCACTTTTTTAACAGCAGCGGCCCAAAACGATCTCCTAACACATGGATGTTCTGCTTCCTGATCACGTGACGTGTGACGTATGTGGATGAAGATCGGCTTTAGAGCTGAGAAGTTTGTTCTCACGGTGCGGGGCCTCGTCCGACGCCTACACAGTAAAAAAAAAAAAATGCTAACGACGACTTTAGTCGTCATTGGTAGTGAATGAGTTAATGACCAAAACCTTCTTCCCTTCCCTACACATGAACTCTTTGAGCCATGGCTGCGATTTACGTGGTTGTTTTTGGCATTTGAAGAAAACCTTTTTTACATTTATTATTTATTTTGTTTGTCTTCTACCATTTCTCTGGGTCTGTTATTAATTAAAACACTAAAAGGTGAGTGTTAAATTAAGATCGACCACGCAAACAAAAATGAGCCATAATATTAAAGAGACAGTCAGTAGTTTTTACCTTTAGTCTCTGGAAATACCCATCAAAACATTGGAAATGAATAAAATGATATCCAGTTGGAGGCTTCTTACCATATAAAAATAGAATTCAGGTCTAAAGTACATAAGGTCCTGGTCTAGCCTCTTTGGGGTGCGCCATGTTTCCTTCTGGCCAGTTTGGGGTCCTGTGCCTGTCGTTGACGTCACAGCAGATCACTGGCTGAACGTACAACTTTTGGAAGTAATATTACCTCATTCAAAAACATTTAGGCAGTAAAAAACGCAAATTTTATAACAAAACTGCTTAACTCTTTCCAAAACATACATAAAATAACAGATTTGAAAAAAAAAAAGATGCAATATAGTTTCGCCGAGCGGTATTGTTGCAGTTTGATGACATCATCGGCAGGCGCAACCCCACAAGCTGATCCGGAAAGGACAGCGCCTGAAAACAACAATTGGCATTGCATTCTCTTTTGGAATTACCGGAAAAACCATCAGAGTTTGAGGAGTCACACCAAGGTTGCTTTCTTTCTGCTCCACAGGTAACATTTACTGTAATGCTTCTTTAACCCTTGGAGGTTCCTTAAAAAAAGCTAAACTGGGGACCCTCGCACAAAAACATGCACTTTAGCAAAATGCATAATAAAAATTATATAATATTTCAAAAGTCAAACATTTTTTCCCACAGATTCTTTCCTTAGCTTCAGTCCTCACCAAACATAGTAAAATAGAGTGTTTTTGAGCTTTAACCCCTTTAGTGCTACGTTTTGTCAAAAAAAATCAACAGTATAAAAAATTGAAAAAATATAATTTTTTTGTGTGTTATGTTCACATCACTTCTTTTGGGGCTGAATTGTGAATTGCTTTGGAGAGTCACAAATGAGCAAAAAAAATTTTTTTTGTGTTTCTCTTTATTTTTTGCATAGTGCCAGATATTCAGAAAAACACATCCAGGTCCCTTGCACAGAAAAATGCATTTTCGCAAAATGTGTAATAACATTTATATAATATTTCAAAAGGCAAACAGTTTTTTTTTACACAGATTGTTTCCTTAGATTCAGTCCTCACAAAATATAATAAAATATTTGAGTTTTTGATGTTTAACCCCTTTGGTGCTAAGTTTTGTCAAAAAAATCAACTTTATAAAAAATTAAAACCTAAATTATTTTTTGTGTGTTACGTCCACAGGACTTTTTTTGGGGGTGAGTTGTGAGGGCTCTAGAGAGTCATAAATGAGCAAAAAAAAATTTTTTTTCTCTGTATTTTTTATGTCAGATATTCACAAAAACTCACATCCAGGTTCCTCGCACAGAAAAATGCTCAATGATAGGTGTGTGTGTGTGTGTGTGTGTGTGTGTGTGTGTGTGTGTGTTGCAAACGGTGCACACATCAGTGGAGTGCTGATTGCAGACAGCCATGTGACATTTGGAGCAGAAGCGGGCAAACATGCTTCGCTTGCCTTGGCAGAGATGGCACCTTTCTTTCATCCTCCTCTCTTCCTCCGGAGGGCTGCTCTGCTGCTGGTCGACCCGTCTCCGCTCCGGGAGCGGTACACTCCAGCCAGGATCAGCAGCCCAAAATATGTCCGCAGCTCCGTCACGCCAGTCAACGTCCACTCGTCATTTCTCCGGATCCCCTCCGTGTTCGTGTGGCAAACGGTCAGGTTGAGGATTTCATCCGTAGTAAAAAAAAAGATTAAAACAATATTCAATGCTTTCTGTCTGGCTCACGGCGTACCGAGTGATACCGGGACGCAGGATTTTTTCTCGCCGAAAATGTTGGCCCTCCTGCGATATGCCGCTCTTTGAACTCCGCGGAGAATTATCTGCCCCTCCCTCCTCCATCTCTTCATCAGATTCTTCTCCCTCTTCACCATCCTCATCAGGGTCAGACTCTGGGCCTGCTGGGACAAAACTGTCATCCTCCGAGTCCACAGAGTCATCTTCAGAAGACGAGCTTTCCCCGCTGGAGACTGTTGGTTCCTGCCGGGCTTCTAGCTCATAAAGAAAGTTCACATGCTTGTGATACATTGAGACGTCGTGCCATTTTTGCAGTGGATAAAAACGAATCCCAATCCGAGCCGTCTATATAAGCATTTTCAGCAAGGACACAAGTGTAAATGTAACCTAGGCAACACTGGAGCTGCAGAGCTCAGGCGCCACACCAGGGGTTCACGACGGCACAGGTGGAGAGCGAGGGTGCAAAACCAGAGGGACAGAGACACCAGAGAGCACAAGTTGGTCTGCGACCTCTTTTATTAACTAAATAAAGCCCCCCGTCTAAAAGTATATAACCTAAAAAAAGTTTGAGTCCATAAAAGTATTTTAAAACATATTCTTCAAGAAGACCCCCAAAGAAACTTGGGCTCCTCCCAGATCCACAAAGTCAAGCGGAGGGAATTTCCAGCATGGGAAAGGCGACGTCCCGGCTTCAGCGTCCGACTCCAGCAGTCCCTGGTCTCGATCTCATCAGGCACTCGTCTCAGGCGTGACCTCCCGGGGGCTCTCGCCGCTCCTCCCTGACAAGGACAGAACACTGGGGCAGAACCGTTGTCTGTGAAGCAGTGTAATCTCTTTCTCGTAGGATCGGCCCACACGGAGCGTCACTCAGCATACAACAGTGGAAGCCGTCTACTCACGGATGCAGGCAGAGGTCCAACCTCTGCCCTGCTGTCATTCAAAGGCGTCGCTCCCACTCGTTGTCGCTGCACGCCAGGCATGAACTGCTCCTCCCGCGATCCAACCCGTTCTGTGCTACGTCCTCTTATATTAGTCCAGTCCCTCTGCCTTCTTCTTTCTTTGGTCTCTTTTTCCTTCCTGCAGTTCTGCAGCTTCCTCCCTTTATCAGCCTGCTAGCTATGCACACCTGGTGCGCTCTCAGTCACGCCCACCTCTTCAGGTGACTGTCATGTCAACAGTGGCAAAACAATCTAAACTAAACATGCACATAAAACCAACAACACACGACAAAATCTTACAATAACACAAAACTGTTAAGAAATTCCAACAATTATTAAAAGAATTTAAAGCAACAAAAACACACTGTCCACTGTGTGACCTCAACATTGATTGATGCAGGCGTTTGATTTTACAGGCTGCATCTTTGAAGTTATAGCTGTTGATACTTGCGTGTTCATGAGCTGTGATCTGTTCAAAACGTCGTATTCTTGTTGGCATTACAACTTGCAACAGTAAATAAGTTAAAGTTAAAGTCCCATTAGTTGTCACACACACAGGTGTGTGTGCGAAATTTGTTCTCCGCATTTGACCCGTCCCCTGGGGGAGCGGTGAGCTGCAGACACAGCCGCGCTCGGGAACCATTTGGTGGTTTAACCCCCCAATCCAACCCCTTAATGCTGAGTGTCAAGCAGGGAGGCATTAGGTCCCATTTTTTTCTAAGTCTTTGGTATGACCTGACCGGGAATCGAATCCCTGATCTCCCAGTCTCAAGGCGGACACTCTACCACTAGGCCACTGAGCTGAAAATTGTTTGAAAATTTGCAGCACATTCGGTTTATATCCAGCTACCACAAAGTTTTGGTGTAGATCAAAGAGTCTTACAGTGACATATAAAGCCACCCACCAAAGCATGAAAAAATCTGTCCTCTGGTAATTTGTCGATTGCACTGAGTCATAAGTGCATGCATGTGTGCAGAATCACACACACAAAAAGCACGTATAAATCTGTTGTTTAGGATTTTGCAGTGATTTTAGACTTTGGATGAGAACTGATTTTTCTAATGAAAACTGAAAAATCACAATTGCATAAATTATCAAAACACACATGCACACTAGTTTATGACCTCTTTAAAAAAACACTCAAAAATTGTTCAAAAAAATCATTGCATTGTGAATCCAGGGGCCACACAATCTTCAAAACATAAATTACTAAAGTGTATTATAAATCAATCCCCTGCCATTTATAGAGATGTCATGCCATTTGGTGGAAAAAAGTAAAAACAACAATTTTAGTCCCCAGTGGCTGCAGAAACACAGGTGGAGTGAAATAAAAAAAATATTTGAAGTGATATTTAGCTTTGTTAGAAAAATGTTGTTTCAATGGGAGTCTATGGCACCAAAAAATGTCCAAGGACCTCAATGTTCCTTTTTTGTCTATACAATGTTTTAAATAGAATAGGGAGGGGACATTTTACTTTTAGTAAACTTACCCAAAAACACACACTGGAACAAAAAATACAAAGAATTGCATCAACACATCCAAAGTTATTAAAAAAAAAAACATGACTGCCTGCGCTAAAAAATGCACGAGGCACCTCTGAGGGTTAACTAGCAACAGTCAGGAAGATGTGGTGTAACCCCGGGTTTCCACGGGAGCCGTCAGCAGCACGTTACTGCAGCAGCACGTCTTGCTCGCGTAAGCTGCTGCTTGGCCCTTCCCACGAGACGCGAAGCAGCAGGGGAGCAGCTGTCACCGACCGAGCACGAAGTCACACGAGTGACTTCGTCAGCAAAACACAACAACAAGCAGGAGAAAACTACAACATGGTTTGTGTTTTATGTTCTGTCCGTTTTATAATCGCCAATACGGACCTGAAAAACAAAGGAGACCGCTAGCTCTTCCTCAGCCTTCAGAGAGTACAGACGCTTTTTTCTCAGCTCCCTTATCGGCTTCCCCAAGGCTCTTGTCCTGTCTGCCTACAGAGCATTTCTCCTGAAACCACTACTCTCTTTTTGGAAATATGGACTTAATTAATTGGTCATTCAACGTGATTGACAAAATTTTCTCTACGATGAGAACGGAGAAGGGGGCTCCCACCTGTCCCGAGGGGACATACGCATCGGGATGTGCACTCGATTCTTGGGAGGTCTGGCGAATCGTGTGCCTCTCTCAGCTGTCCATCGAGGACGTGGAAGATTTGTGGATATTCGGCCTGATGATCACTGGATTTCTTCTGATTGGAGTGGGAGGATATCTGGTTTTCTGGAAAATTGGGAAGACGGGAGCGATTGGAGTGCGACCCGTACCCACGGAATGTGCCGCTCGTGCGGTGACCTCACAGACTGGGACGTTACTCGAGGTGAACCGTAAGCTGGACAATGTCCTTGCGGCGTTGCCTGTGTTAGTGCGCAAGATGGATTTGATCTCGGAGAGGGTCGCCGGACGATGCGGGGATGTGGAATGTAAAATTGGCTTCACTGGTGGACATGAATGACCACTTAGAGACTACAAGACGGAGGGGAAGATTATCTCTGTCTACCCTAAACAAAGTTATGTTTATCCTTATCTGACGCCATAGAAGCCTCTCAAGGCTGCCTCAACACACCCCCACAAAAGGAGGAATGCCGACAGATGCTGTGTCCCGACCTTCACCCTCTCCCTTCAGGCTATATCTGCAGGGACCTCAATGTGCTCTCTGTTCCTTATCTCTCCCTCCCACCTGTTGTTCTGCAGCTGGTCGATGCGCCGCAGTGGCAGCTCCCATTGGAGGCTTCAGGATCCCGCCCACCCCCACCTCCCCATTGGACTCTGATGTTGTACACGTGCTGTCTGTGCTTCCATGTCGGGTGTTTTTTTTGCATTGGAGTGCTACACCCTGCTGGTGTAACCCTGTTAATGCCTTTTTTTCCCCTCCCTGAACTTTCCTCATGTAACACCCTTTTCATCTAACTATTAAGGTAGCGCGACTCATGTTGCGAATGACCGCAGTCACCAATTCTTGTTATGTGTCCTACCCACGTATGTCTGATCTTTGAATTGTGTGTGCTGAAACTGAATTTCATTTCTCTGTATGTCCTGCACATGTGGAGAATATGACAATAAATGACTCTTGACTCTTGACTCTTGAGCTATGTGATAACTTCTCACGGGGACGCACATTTAGTACCCTTTTTCAAAGTAAAGCAACCGGAAGGCAGCACGTTCTTTATTCTGAAAATCTCTGTAGCTTCTCTCCATTTCCGCGTCCGATTTCCTGTCTTTCCTTCCCCAAAAATGTCGAACTTGACCCGTTTCAGAGGCGTCGCACGTAGAAAATAGAACCGGCGCGTAAAGGCCGCGACATGCTGCTCCTGAGACGCGGCCGGCTCGCGCTGCTGACGGCTCCAGTGGAAAAGGTTCTGTTGATCACAGCGGTTCCTATCAGCAGCTATGACGTGCTGCTGCAGTAACGTGCTGCTGACGGCTCCGGTGGAAAGCCGGGGTAAAACTACCCTAAAATGTATGTATGTACTGCCCTCAAGTAGCTGCAAACTACACACAGCAACTTTAATAATTATGGGTATTTTTGTTATTTTATCAGTGTAACAGTTAAATGAAATTAAAATTATTTTGTGTAAAAAAAAAAAATCATTCAGACCAAAAACCAAACAGGAATCATTCAAATATGTGTTAAAATAATTTAGTGGATTATTTCTGTTTTTCATCAGGTTCAAAAGAGGAATCATCTACATGTGGACTGTTTGCACTTTGCACCTTAGATGGTAAGTTCAAACTCAGCGCTCCCGTCCTGTTTAACTGGAATACATTTAATATTTTAGTATAAATTAGCACTAATACAACATTAAAAACTAATCTAATAATTATCTTTTGAGTTTGGGGCAGCAGTAGCTCAACAGGTTGAGCGGGTTGTCCAGTAATCGGAAGGTTGCAGGTTCGATCCTGGCTCCGGACAGAGAATTCTGCTGTTGTGTCCTTGGGCAAGACACTTAACCCACGTTGCCTGCTGGTGGTGGTCGGAGGGACCGGTGGCGCCTGTGCTCGGCAGCCTCGCCTCTGTCAGTGCACCCCAGGGCAGCTGTGGCTACATTGTAGCTCATCACCATCAGTGTGTGAATGTGTGTGTGAATGGGTGAATGATACACTGTAGTGTAAAGCGCTTTGGAGTCCTTACTCTGAGAGGCGCTATACAAGTGCGGGTCATTTATCATTTATCATTTGAATTAACAATAAACCTAATTCAGACATAAAAACCTAATGAAGACTATTTTATTTTAGAATTCTGATTCTAAAGCTAAGTGAAGGAGAATGCCATGGAGTTGAGCTCAGTGTTGGGGTCTTTTTCTGTTTTTTTTTTTGTGTTTAAGGAACCCTGAAGTTGATGGACAGCTCGGAGCAGCTGTTGTGGTCCGTGCAGGTGGATCATCAGCTGTTTGCTCTGCAGAAGCTCGATGTCACTGTAAGTCTGTTTTAGCTCCGTCAAAAAAGCACAAATAAAAAAAGGTTAGAAGCTTGTGACTGTTCATATCTGGAGTTTTTGCCCCTAAATTAGTTTGAACTAATAGTTTAATAATAACCTAATACTTAATACAGCTTAGGAAATTCATATTACATATATTAGTGAAACTCTGTGTGGGTTAACATTTATTTCCAGGGAGATGGCAGAGAGGAGGTGGTAGCGTGCGCCTGGGACGGCCAAACCTACATCATCGACCACAATCGGACCGTGGTTCGGTTCCAGTTTGATGAGAACGTCAATGCTTTCTGTGCTGGTGAGAGATCTCTGTCCCGTTTCCAAATGGGCATAATTGTTCCTCGGCTTATCATCTGTTTGGATTAGCACATAAGAGTGTGGGTAATGAAAACGTGCATCCACAAAACAAAAATAAGGCATGAATCAAGACTTTTAAACAATATTTCACAGCCTTTACACAACAGTGAAACAGTCTGTACTCTGGGTGCCTTCCAGTCGGATCCTCCATCACACCTGTGTAACTGTGAGTCCGTTTCAGGAGCTGCAGGTGTTTCAGGTATTGGGAGCCGTGATGAATCTTCCCAATAACAATAATAATAATAATCATCCTAGCTCCTCCTTGAACCGTCACCTTATCGTGGTGGAGGAGTTTGAGTGCCCTAATGATCCTAGGAGCTATGTTGTCTGGGGCACTTAGTGCCCCTGGTAGGGTCTCCCATGACAAATTGGTCTTAGGTGAAGGGTGAGACAAAGAACGGTTCGAAGGATCTTTCATGGCGGTTAAAACGAAGAGTCAGAGTACCCGGCCCGGAGGGTTACCGGGGTCCCACCCTGGAGCCAGGCCTGGGGTTGGGGCCCGTGAGCGAGCGCCTGGTGGCCGGGCTTTCGCCCATGGGGCCCGGCCGGGCCCAGCCCGAACCGGATACATGGGCTCGTCCAACTGTGGACCCACCACCCACAGGAGGAACATGAAGGGTCCGGTGCAATGCGAATCGGGTGGCAGACCAAGGCGGGAGCCTTGGCGGTCCAATCCCCGGACAAGAAAACTAGTTTTTGGGACATGGAACGTCACCTCGCTGGCGGGGAAGGAGCCGGAGCTTGTGGCAGAGGTTGAGCGGTACCGGCTAGATATAGTCGGACTCACCTCGACACATTGCATTGGCTCTGGAACCCGAGACCTGGAGAGGGGTTGGACACTCTACTTTGCTGGAGTTGCTCCGGGTGAGAGGCGGAGGGCTGGGGTTGGCTTTTTGTTAGCCCCGAGACTCTCTGCCTGTGTGTTGGGGTTTACCCCGGGGGACAAGAGGGTAGCTTCCTTGCGCCTTCGGGTCGGGGAACGGGTCCTGACTGTTGTTTGTGCTTATGGGCCAAATATCAGTTCAGAGTACCCACCCTTTTTGGAGTCCCTGGGACGAGTGCTAGATAGTGCTCCATCAGGGGACTCCATTGTCCTGCTGGGGGACTTCAATGCTCACGTGGGCAATGACAGCTTGACGTGGAGGGGTGTGATTGGGAGGAACGGCCCACCTAATCTGAACTCGAGCGGTGTTTTGTTATTGGACTTCTGTGCAAGCCGCAGTTTGGCCATAACGAACACCATGTTCGAACATAAGGATGCCCACCGTACACTTGGTACCAGGGCAGCCTAGGTCACAGGTCGATGATAGATTTTGTAGTCGTATCATCTGACCTGCGGCCGTATGTTTTGGACACCCGAGTGAAGAGAGGGGCGGAGCTGTCAACTGATCACCACCTGGTGGTGAGTTGGATCAGATGGCAAGGGAACATGCCGCGTAGACCTGGCAGACCCAAACGCATAGTGAGGGTCTGCTGGGAACGCCTGGCAGAAGAACCTGTCAAGACGGTCTTCAACTCCCACCTCCGGCAGAGCTTTGACCACGTCCCGAGAGCAGTGGGGGACATTGAGTCCGAGTGGGCCTTGTTCCACTCTGCGACTGTCGAGGCGGCTGTTGCTAGCTGTGGTCGTAAGGTGGCCGGTGCCAGTCGTGGTGGCA
This sequence comes from Nothobranchius furzeri, assembly GCF_043380555.1. Classification (NCBI taxonomy): domain Eukaryota; kingdom Metazoa; phylum Chordata; class Actinopteri; order Cyprinodontiformes; family Nothobranchiidae; genus Nothobranchius; species Nothobranchius furzeri. Next base: position 39,368,116 of record NC_091741.1, on the reverse strand, counting down.
ACCCCCGTACCCGCTGGTGGACACCAGAGGTTCGGGGAGCCGTCAGGCTGAAGAAGGAGGCCTACAGGGCGTGGCTGGTCTGTGGGTCTCCGGAGGCAGCAGACAGGTACCGGATAGCCAAGCGGGGTGCAGCAGTGGCAGTTGCCGAGGCAAAATCTCGGGCGTGGGAGGAGTTTGGTGAGGCCATGGAGAAAGACTATCGATCGGCTCCAAAGAGGTTCTGGCAAACTGTCCGGCGCCTCAGGAGAGGAAGGCAGCAACTCGCTCACACTGTTTACAGTGGGGATGGGGAGCTGCTGACGTCAACTGAGGCTATAGTCGGACGGTGGAAGGAATACTTTGAGGAGCTCCTCAATCCCACCAATGCGCATTCCGAGGAGGAACCAGAGCTGGGAGGCCTGGGGATGGACTGTCCGATCTCGGGGGCAGAAGTTGCTGAGGTAGTCAAACAACTACACAGCGGCGGAGCCCCGGGGGCGGATGAGGTTCGTCCTGGGTATCTTAAGGCTATGGATGTTGTAGGGCTGTCATGGTTGACACGTCTCTACAACATTGCGTGGTCATCGGGGGCAGTTCCTAAGGAGTGGCAGACCGGGGTGGTGGTCCCCATCTTTAAGAAGGGTGACCTGAGGGTGTGTTCCAACTATAGGGGGATCACACTCCTCAGCCTCCCTGGAAAGGTCTACTCCAGGGTACTGGAGAGGAGGGTCCGATCGATAGTTGAATCTCAGATAGAGGAGGAGCAATGTGGTTTTCGTCCTGGCCGTGGAACTGTGGACCAGCTCTATACCCTTGCAAGGGTGATGGAGGGGGCATGGGAGTTTGCCCAACCAATCCACATGTGCTTTGTGGATTTGGAGAAGGCTTATGACCGTGTCCCCAGGGGCACCCTGTGGGGGACGCTCCAGGAGTATGGGGTGGGTGGCTTTCTGTTAAGGGCCATTCAGTCCCTTTACCAGAGGAGCGTGAGTTTGGTCCGCATAGCCGGTAGTAAGTCGGACCTGTTCCCAGTGAGGGTTGGACTCCGCCAGGGCTGCCCTTTGTCACCGGTTCTGTTCATCACTTTCATGGACAGAATTTCTAGACGCAGCCGTGGTGTGGAGTGTGTCGAGTTTGGTGGCAGGAGAATCTCGTCTCTGCTTTTTGCGGATGATGTGGTCCTCCTAGCTTATTCCAGCTCTGACCTTCAGCTCATGCTGGGTAGGTTCGCGGCCGAATGTGAAGCGGCTGGGATGAGGATCAGCACCTCCAAATCTGAGACCATGGTTCTCGACCGGAAAAGGGTGGCTTGCCACCTCCGGGTCGGGGGAGAGGTCCTACCTCAAGTGGAGGAGTTTAAGTATCTCGGGGTCTTGTTCACGAGTGAGGGTAGGAGGGATCGGGAGATCGACAGGCGGATTGGTTCGGCGTCTGCAGTGATGCGGACGCTGAGCCGATCTGTCGTGGGGAAGAGGGAGCTGAGCCAGAAAGCCAGGCTCTCGATTTACCGGTCGATCTACGTCCCAATCCTCACCTATGGTCATGAGCTTTGGGTAATGACCGAAAGAACGAGATCGCGGATACAAGCGGCCGAAATGAGTTTCCTCCGTAGGGTGGCCGGGCTCAGCCTTAGAGATAGGGTGAGGAGCTCGGACATTCGGGAGGGACTCGGAGTAGAACCGCTGCTCCTCCGGATCGAAAGGAGCCAGTTGAGGTGGTTTGGGCATCTGGTCAGGATGCCTCCTGGACGCCTCCCCGGGGAGGTGTTTCGGGCATGTCCTGCCGGCAGAAGGCCCCCGGGTCGACCCAGGACACGTTGGAGAGGTTACATCTCCAATCTGGTCCGGGAACGCCTTGGGGTCCTGCCGGAGGAGCTGGTGGACAAGGCCGAGGAGAGGATGGCCTGGAGCTCCCTAGTTGGGATGCTGCCCCCGCGACCCGGACCCGGATAAGCGGAGGAAGACAAGAGACGAGACGATCCTAGCTGTTTGTTGTGGAGCTTCAGGATGGTAATAAGCAACTACTTGTAAATACATTTATAATAGGGCCAGGACTTTAACGCGTTAATCTTGATTAATTAATTAATTAATTAGAAAAAAATGGCGCATAAAAAAATTTACGCATTTAATCGCAGCTTGCATTTCAAGCATGACAGAACCTTTGTCATTGCATGATTTCCTCGTAGACCGAATATCACTGACGCACACAACAATGCACAGTGCTAATGGCTACTAAAACGGAATAAAAACAGAAAGAAGTTGCCTTGCTTGGACTGATGCAGGATTTAGGAAACCGGTCCGCCTCTTTTCTTAACTTGGAAAAAAAAAAACTTCCAGACAACAATGGAGCTCGTGTCGTGGACATTTTTCAGAGATCGTCTCTGCTGCGGCTGCCCGGTGGCACCAGAAACTTTACAAAAGTTGTGGTAAGCTATATTTTTAACATTTATGTAACATCTGTGCAGCGCTGAAAGCACCAGGCAGAATAATTCTGTGTCCTAACAGTAGTTTATGAAAGTAGTCAGACAAACGAGAGGCACCTGGCTGCCGCTGGGAGAACGCTCCGTGTTCTCACTACTCTAAACAATCACAAACATGTCTTAAAGTTGAAAACAGAAGTTTAAGTTAAAACAGAAACACTCTGAAACCTTTCTGATGATTTTCTAAACAATTCTGTCGGGGAGTTATACGTTTCTGAGACGAGTCTCTGTCTAAACATCACATGCATTACTATCGTTAAGCAGCAGGTGTGTTGAAGCTATCAGCTTACGGGCGGATGCTTAAGTGCATCAGGGGCAGCGAGGAACGAGGAAGTTGTGATCAGGCTGGAGATCACACCAGATTCGCTGCAGCAGGCGTGAATCTGCGGGTCTGCAGCACCCCCTTCTTAACGTGACATCAGGACTTCCCATGTAAGGAAGGTCCGCTCACCTGTTCGTCAGATCATTATTTCCTCGCCATGATATTTTACTTCCCATCATCCTCCAGTCATCCAACTGGAACCAGTTAGTGTTCCTGATCATTCTCAGAATATGCCACGCCTGCTCTGGTGTTAAAAGTTAGTACATTTAAGTCCTAGATCATATGTGTGCCTGTTCTACTGTCATCTTGAAGGATTATTATTTATATGTGTGTTTTTACTACATTATGAGTAGAAATGCTAATAAAACTCCCAATTATACAAACAAGTGAAACTGGAAAAATTAGAATCTAGTGCAAAGTCAAATTTATTTCAGTCATTCAACTAGACAGAGAGACTATTTAAAGGCTCAGGAACCCTTTGCAGGTGTTTTCTATTTGTAATTATGAATTTTAGTTGATTTGGGTCTTGTTTCATATCACACAGTGACATTTGAATAATTAAAATACATTTTTTATTAAAAGCTTTAGTTTACAGTAATGACCATGTCTAATGTTTGATTCTCTGTCTCATAATTTTAATTAAAAGTTTTACTTTGAGAGCACATTTTCCTGAACGATTAAAATGCGATTAATTTAGATTAATTAATTACAAAGCCTCTAATTAATTAGATTAAAATTTTTAATCAAGTCCCAGCCCTAATTTATAATATTTTTGTCTCTTAGAAGACCAGTTTAGTGAGTTTTAATTTGAGCTTCCTTTCATTAAAGTAAAAACTAAAGAATTATGTAGTATCAGGGTTATTTTTAGACATAGCTATGGCTTGGATGTGGTTGTTCTGATGTTGTGAACCAAATTTCATCCAGGTGTGAGCCTCTGTTGGTAAATCAGACCTCCTCCACCACCAGATGGCAGTGTTGAGCTTGACTCTGCCCCAAGTTGGTTTGAACAAGTCTGATTCATCTGAACTAATGTGACGTTTAGTAAACAGATTAGAGAAAGAGACTCAGGGTTTGTTTCCCTCTAAGAAATCACATTTCACCTACTGCCTGTTTCATGGGTTCATTGATACACACTGAAATGTTTTCTTTCTGCTTGTGTTGAGGTTATTTTCATCACTCCGTTTGTTTAGATCCACTTAGCAGCTGCGCCTGCTTCATGCTGATTAAAAACTGTGTTTTCAGGCCAATACACGTGCAAGGAGGGTAAAAACAGCCCCTGCTTAGTGTACGTCAGTTTCAATCAGAAGATCTACATCTACTGGAAGCTGGAGCTGCAGCAGATGGAGTCCACCAACCTGTTGCGAGTGCTGGAGGAGAAGCCGGAGTTTAAAAACCACCTGAAGTCTCTGGGAGTCGGTGAGTACACAAACAGCTGGAGCGGATTCAGCTCAAAGCGTCACATCGTTAATAAAACCCATCCTCCTCAGTCTGACGGTGAAACAGGCTGAGGCCTAGTCCACACATAGCCGGGGTTTTTTGAAAATGAATATCCGCCCCTCCAAAAACTTGCATCCACACCACCGCGTTTTAAAAACAAACTGTCCACACGTACCCGGATAAATACGTTGTTAAGGACATGCCAGACCTGTAGGCGGCAGTTCTTCCCCCATTCTTAACCTCGTCCTTCGTCTGTGGTCTTCCGCAAGGAGCAGTAATTCCTCTTGCAAAAACAAACAAGCAGAAAGCGCTTGGACAATTGATGGATCGGGTAGTGACAGAGCGCAGCTCTGAAGGCTTCCATGATGCCGGCTAGTGTAAACACAGGTCGCACACGTGATGTCAGCATTTTTTTGTCGCGGAAAGTGACGCTGCAGACCTTAAAACTCCGGCTTTGTCCGTCCACACGCAGACACCCAAAACGGAGAAAACGCAGATCTTCACTTTGGCCGGAGTTTTTAAAAAGATCCGTTTTCGTGTGAAAAAACTCCGTTTTCGTGTGGATGACAGGCCAAAACGTAGAAAAATATTTACGTTTTCAGATCCCCGGCTACGTGTGGACAGGGCCTGAAGCAGCAAGGAGAAACACCACCGAATAGCTTATCTGTGAGCTCACCAATGGCTTTTATTTTTTCTTATATCAGGGTTTTTTCCTGCGTTTTAATTTGCGTGGCGGCCGCCTCCAGCTATTTTTGTGACGCCCCAGCCTGATTTCACTCTGTCCCCAGCTATATGGATATTATTTTAACTGCAGTTGCAGCGTTGCACCACTATAGTGGCGCTGTAACAGCAGCGGTGCACCGAAAAGCGCTAAAACCGCTGCAGAACAAGATCAAAATTTGCTTTTCTCGCTAGTTGGTACATATATGTGGTTGGGGCTATTGTAGGCTGACCGTACGTCCTCTTTGCCCCAGACATGTCCACTTTTCACTCTCTGTCCGGGGAGTCCGGTGGGGCGGGGGTGGGGGATGGGGGGTGGTGGTTCCTACATTGATCGAAATGTCCGGTTTTCCATCCAAGAGCAGGGATCGAGTTATGGGGACTAGATATGTTTCAGGGAAAGATCCAGTTTCTGCCTAGATTACAATATTTATGGACTCTCAGCGTAGCGGGGTTCTGCTGAGCGGAGAGGACGCAGAGCGCTGATCGTTGGTGCGCCCGCTGCGTCCGGCGCACGATACATTCTCAAGGTGGCGCTACAAAATGTTATTATTAACACATGATCGTTCATTTCTGTTTATATCCTCCGGTACTCCGTCTTTTAATCGTTCCTGACGCGCTCCGCTCATCTTGTGCTGCGGTGATTTCACCTCACTGACGCAGCATCGAAACGCGCTCTCCGCTTTGTGGTCAGGAGATCCCTTTGATCTGCTCAAAAGTAACTGATGAGGTGAAAAAGTAAGAATCCAGGCAGCAGTTTTTCTGGAGAGTTTAGAGGAGATGCAGGAAGATGAGAGACAGACAGGAAATAGTTCAATAAAAACAAGAAAAGAAAACAAAATGTAGGTAGATTTATCTCCACTACACGTTTTTACCTGTATAAAACAATAAGTGATACACGTGTAATATTTATACATCTGATACAATTCAGATCACCTTCAACACTCAGTCACACACCCAGGGCCGTCTCAAGACATTTTGGGGGCCAAGGCAAAACGGACCCCCCCCCCCCAACCCTAACCCGTACATAACAGACATGCCACCATTACATTGTTAGCAGCAGAAATTAAATGTTATTACCATTTCCAACACAAATGCATGTTAATGAAATGCATTATATTTACTGGATATATTCACATGTTATTTTGACTAAGATGAGTGTTATTAATACAAACCTAAAATGTTACTGAAATGTAGGTCAAATATTTAAAAATAGTTTTAACTGTAAATATCAGATGGGAAAAAGGGAACTAAACACCTGTCTAATGTATATTATTGAGCCTTTTATAATATTTTGTCTAAGTGAGGCAGTTGAATGCACAGAGTGTGCATGTGCTGGCTCACGGTCAGGATGGTACCACCTCTGCCTCTACTTGAGCCAGGAAAAACCCTGCTTATATAATAAAAAGGACCACTAAAGAGGATAGACACTTTTTTATGCCTGTTGAAGAAATGAGAATGCAACCAGCTTAGAACAGCAACAAATTAGTAGAGAAAAGGAGCGTGTGAGGAAAATGGTGTTTTGGTTTAAACGACTTCATCTTACTGAAGATACCTTTTCCCCAGGAAGGGAATTAACTCAAATATTCAGTTGAAAGATTCTCTTAATGATGAATGACTCGCACGTGTGTAGCACCTTTCAGAGTCGGGGGACTCCAAAGCACTTTACACTATAGTGCATCATCCCAGTTAGCAGTTTTTATGACGCTAAGCTAACCTGCTGCTGCTGAGGGTTTTATACTAAACTTGTAATAAGAGAATAAAGTCACTTGTCTCATAAAACAAGCAGACATGCTGATTAAAACTGAGGCCAGGAGGGAAATGCCTTCAGCTCGTCTTCAGAAGAATCCATAACCTGCTACAGCTGCTCCTGTTTTAATCTGCATCTCCATCACTTCTTTCACCGCTGAGCTGTTCAGAGTCTTTCTAACATCCCATTAATGACAAACCCAGTATTTACCTTCAGGTAGTACCGGGTTAATCATTGCAAAGCCACTGAGGTTGTTTATTTCCTGTTAATTTCCTCTGTTCATTTGCTTGTTATGTTTGAGCATCAGTCTTGTTGCTGTGTCGGGAATTTTCAGGATGAAATATTTTACAAGTGGAGATAAAAGTGGCTAAAATGGGAGACTAGCTCAGGCTTTATGGTCCACGTGACTGACCACAGAGTCGAGCACTAATGAGACTTAAAAGTATAATGTGAAAATCTTCTTGGAGTAAATTAAAACGTTGTGTTTCCATGTGATTATTGCAGGGTATCCGCGGGTCCTTAAAAAGTCTTAAATTTACTTTTCCAAATTTAAGGCCTTAAAAATCCTTAAAAATGACAAATAATCCTTAAATCCAGTTTCCAAAGGTCTTAAATTACCAAAGACCCAATAAACAAGATTATTTTATTTCTATAAAAAATTTCGTGAATTTCTAGTTGGTGTTCAGCATTTTTTGTGTACGATGTTGGCGTAAGCGGAACCGTACACATTCAGTTGGTTGTGACAGGGGGCTATTTTTAGATGGGCACATTAGCTGGTTAAGCTAGTGGGAGCTTGCGCCATGGGAAGTGCAAGTTTAATGGTAACTGGATGGCTAATCCCACGTTCACGACGTGGTTAGCACCTGTTCCAGGCAATAGCTGGAAATTATAGCTTAAATTTAATTTAAAAAATTGCTTAAATTTGGTCAAAGTGGCCTTAAAAAAGGTCTTAAAAAGTCTTAAATTACCAAAGACACAATAAACAAGATTATTTTATTTCTATAAAAAATTTCGTGAATTTCTAGTTGGTGTTCAGCATTTTTTGTGTACGATGTTGGCGTAAGCGGAACCGTACACATTCAGTTGGTTGTGACAGGGGGCTATTTTTAGATGGGCACATTAGCTGGTTAAGCTAGTGGGAGCTTGCGCCATGGGAAGTGCAAGTTTAATGGTAACTGGATGGCTAATCCCACGTTCACGACGTGGTTAGCACCTGTTCCAGGCAATAGCTGGAAATTATAGCTTAAATTTAATTTAAAAAATAGCTTAAATTTGGTCAAAGTGGCCTTAAAAAGGTCTTAAAAAGTCTTAAATTTGGCTCCCTTAAACCTGCAGATACCCTGTATTTACATTCTGGTTCCTGCTACTTTTTTCGGGTCAAATGTTGACTTGATCGAGCCGATGGCAAAGAGAAAAGAGATAAATCTGTGGTGTCGCCTGAACTCATCTGACCTCCCAGAAATGTCAGCAGCTTTTAGGTGCTTCCCTACTGCTTTGCTTTTTTCTTACTTTAATAAGCGCCCTTTAACCAATCGGTGATTATTAAGAGCTGTTTGGTTCTCCATCGCTGCAGGGAGAGGTTGCTAGATAAGTCCGGCCGCTTTTACTTATTTAATTTATGACCGAGGAGTTCAGTCAGCTCGTTTCAGCCCGAGCGAATAACTCAATGCGGTCCTCGAGAGTTTTGAGCTTTGCAAGGTAAGCCGTTTTTTTTTCTCTCTCACACCAGACATTAAAAGAACTCTGATTATGACGTTTGTCTTTCTGTGAAGTGAGAATTAAGAGGGGATATGAATAGATTCTCATCCGTTAACTCAGAAAATCCGCTTCACAGTCAAATATTCCACATCAGGAGTTTTATTTCTATAAAAAGTAACGGTAGAGTTAGCAGTAAACACAGCTACTTTGTGTCTCCCTTTATCGAGAAGTCAAACACCTTTATAGATGCCATTCAGGCTTTAAAAGGTTATTAAAGGTGTATTTAATAAGGTTTTTTTCTTTTCAGAAAAATAAACCAATCAAACAAATATTTTCCATATTTCTCTAAATATCAACATTACAACACTTTTGTTGTTCAGTCTGACTAGAAAAAAAGAGACGGGTTGTTTTCATTTAAATTCTGTTGGCGCTGAGTTTCATGAGCAGAACATGAAGCTATCACACAGATACATTTGCTGTGTGAGCGTTGGTATTACTGTTGCTGATTGGTTTTTTTTACTCTTATATTTAGTTTTTAAATCATTTTTAGGTAATTGTGTTTTGTTCCTTTTGTAGTCTGCTGTGTAGAATTAAAATGCCCCAGTGGGCCAGAATAAAAGCCTCTGAACTAAATGTGACTCCTCCTCATGAAACATTACCAGCTCCTTTTGTTGTTCATGTTCAGAACAACCTGTTTGTTCCTCCTTCGTGTAAAGATCACAGCCGACCATGATCAGAAACTTCAGAGGGTGTCTAGTTCCCAGCATCAGAGTTTAAAAAAAGCCATTAAATAAGTAAATGTATTAAATAAGAGGTCAGGGAAAAGTTGCTGTGAAGCAGTGAGCCAAATTTAAAATTGGATTAAAAGCCTAAAGGTGTGGATCACTTGTTTACTCAATACATCTGCACTGGACTCTAGTAGGAATTATTGCCTTGTAAGTAGCGATGGGTACGGAATTCGGTACTTGTTAAGGTACCGACCGAATTCCACAGTACCGACCGAGCACCGATTCACGTCATTTGAAACGGTGCCTCGTTTCGGTACCCGTCCTTCATAACGAGAACTTGCCTAGACAGCTGCGCATTCGCAAGAGCGTCATGTCGTCGGTCGCTGCGAGCGAGTTGTAAACAGAGCAGCATGGTAGAAAGAACGCACGCTAAAGCTTGGGTCCACTTCACTAAATGTGATGGGTAACTGGGTGATGATGAAACCAGCGACAACGATCTAAGTGAGACATCCTCATCTTAATCTGCTCCGGTAGGTAAATAAAATGTTTAAGATAACGTTAGCTTGATATGTTAGCTTCCGTTACGCTAATGGTGCGTTCGCTTTCTCCTCGGAACTCCGAATTTCCGACTAGAAGAACATGAACGCGCTCTAAAGTTTGGCTTCACTTTACTAAATGCGACGGGTGATTGGGTGAAGATGAAACCAGCGACAACGATCTAAGTGTGAGGCATCATCGTTTAAATCTGCTCCAGCAGCTAAATAAACTGTTTAAGATAACGTTAGCTTGATAAATTAGCTTCCATTGCCACTATTGTTATCAGCTAATGGTGCGTTCGCTTTCTCCTCGGAAATTCTTAACTTCCCAGTAGGAAAAATCAAATGAAAAAGGACGGCAAAAGGAATGAAGATACACAGTAAATTTAGTTCACAGTAAAGATGTTTGCTTCAGTTTAATTATCAGCTTATAAAACTACAAGGACGATGTTAAAATACAAACAGTTGTATGTTATTTATTGTGATATTTATCAAATATGGTTATATATTGAGAAAAATATGTATTTAATTATAAAAGAGAATGAAAATATTAAACACTCAAAAGTATCGAAAATTGGTACCGTTAAGTACCGGTATCGATTCCTAGGTATCAGGAATTAGTACCGAATTGATTCAAATGTCAAAGGTACCCATCCCTAATCAGATCACTTCGTACATAGCATTCATCGTAAACGGCGTCAGAGACACTTGTTTGAATAGATCTACCATTTCTCTTCCCTCTGGAAAGTCCTTCTGTCTGAGTACAACCAAACAAAACCGCTTCTGCACTGAATGTTTGTAGAACCGAGAGGGCAAAAAAACATTTTCTTTACTAATCTGTCAGTTTCACATTTGGTCAAACTGTGTCTGTGCTGCTGCTGTCATTTAATAACAGTCTCTTACCGCACAACAGCGAGCATATGAGTGTTCACTGCGAGTACAGTGGATTTTGGGAAAATATTAAAAGCCTTTCACGGATTCAGAAATGATCAAGGAGTGAATGGAGGCCGTGGCACAAACACTTCTGGATGGAAAAGAAGGACAACAACTGAAAGAAAAGGTCAGGCAAATTCCCATGTGGGCCACAAGCACAACAAGGAGAGCAGAAGTTTTATCCCAAGATGCACAGACCCAGTTTGACTGTGCTATTCAGAGTGCTCCATGCGTGGGTTTAGAGGTGGGGAGCGCATGAAGAGGTGGGAGAATGAGAGACAAATATGTCTGTGTTAAAACTCTCTTATATACACAAAAAACACAATATAAACACACGATCTTGGACCGATACATGACAGGATACCACAGAACAGCGCTACGCCCTCTGTTGTCCTGCAGGGCAATTGCTTTGCAACACTCTCCAGGAGACGGAGAAGTGACGGAGAAGTAAAAGAGCAAAACGCTTCCGTCAATCCGTGCGTGTCTGTCCCTTGCGGAGCTGACGGAAAAGCATGAACCAGGCTTTACTCTTGCATTCCAATGTTAGGTGGCTAAGCAAAGGCAGAGTGCTTGCACGCTTCTGGGGTCTACGGCACAAAATACAACAGTTTTTGTCACAACAACAAAGTCACAAGGCCAGTGTTTTTTTTTTTGCAGTTTCTGGAGGATGAGAAAAGCACTGACAAAGTAGCTTTTGTTCTTGACATCACAGGGCATCTCAATGACCTGAATTTGAGATTACAAGGAAAGAACAACTCTGCGTGTGATTGATTTAAAATCTTCGGACTCAGGATAAATTTGGTGATGGAGGTAGTGGACCTCTTGCTGTTTTAGTTGGGCACCCCTGCCTTAGAGCATACTGTAAAGACACCCCACCCCCCACCACATGTCACCTGCACTTCTAAAGTGAAAATTACGTCCATATTCTTCAGTGTCGGAGTTGAACAGCCTCAGAAGAGCTTCGTCACACACCTTTTCTGTGGCGATGTCAGTGTCGCTGTCCGTGTTGCTGTCTTCATCCCCGGGTGAAGCTGGAAAACGAGCAGCGCCGTTTTACTGTGAAAAAAATCCTCCTGGACGCTTTTCGTAGCACTCCTTTAACCATTCCTTCATTAGACTTTCCAGCATCCATCCTTTCTGGTTGACTAAAGCCGCACCTCATTATAAGCCGCATGGTTCAAAGCGTGGGAAAAAGTAGCGGCTTATAGTCTGGAAAATACTATATATTAAAATCCTTTAAAAAAATTTATTATGACAAAAAAAAGCTAAAAGGGATTGATCTCATTGTTTATACCTGTACCGAGACTATATAACAAACTGCAGTTAGTTGTAGCCCTGAACTAACCTCAAAAGATCGCTATTTTTAAAATCTGGTTGTTTTTTCAAGCCAAAGACCTTTTATACTCAGATAAATGCAACCTAAGGCACCATGCTGCAGGTTTCTTCCATCATTAGGAGCTAACCTGAGGACATCACCAGTAGAACGTTTGTAAATGCTCTCCCCCTGACCTCTGAGGAAAACCCTCATTATGCTTCTCCTGTAACAGCAGGTGCGTGTTGTCCACAGTAATCGTTGCCTTGTGCTTTTTGCCCCCACAGATGCCGAGGACTCTGCGGCAGTGAGGAAACTAGTGGCTAATGTCCTCTACCAGGATGCACAGATGTAACATTGTGACTTATGTCTACACTCATTGTAAATACCCTCCTAATAAACACCATCTATCGACACCCCCATGTCGCTGTTCTGGTTTTTTGTGTTTGCTGCAGAAAGACGTGTCGGGCTTAGGTTTTATGAATTACCTGCTGCCGGCTGTAATCTCAGAGCTACACTCTGCTGCTGTCATTGGTATTCTGTCCACCCAGGTCGTTTTTAACAAGGCTGGGGGAGGATGAAAGTGTGAGGCACAATACAGGGGAAACGCTGCTCTGTTTAACCTGCTGTTTTCTCTGGTGACAGGGTAGGAGAAATCAGCACAAACATTATGTTGCTGTCAAATCAGAAGAGTCAACCTGCTGGAAGAAGCACCCTCCTCGTCTGACACTCGGTTTCTTTTATCTGAGCAAATTTCTTGAAGATGTAAAGTCCCACATCGTCAAACATCTGGGTCATAATGAAACTGGCACAGCAGCAAGGCTGCAGTATTGCCTCAAAGCCGAGCAGCTTGAGCCCACTGAATGTGACGATTAGGAGGACGGGGGAATCACCCTCCGTTCCCCCAGGGAGGATCCTATGACCACCTGTGTTGGCTGCCTCTGTCGTTCTCATGCAATATAAATGAGATGTGTGTTTGTGTTGGTGTAACTGAGGGGAAGGCTCAGGTGTCCTGGGAGGCCACAGCCTCTCATCTATCCTGTGTCTCTGCCCTTTAAAGCTCTGATCAATCCCAAACTGGAAGTGTCAGAGAAGCTTGTTTGGTCCCAAACTATTCCTACTTTTGAAAGAAACTTCCACCCTAGACTGAGTCAGCCGTTAAGGGTATGTCCCGGTGTGGCTTCGTCAACATTTAGCACCAGCCCTACCTTTTCTGGATGCTGTAAAGTGGTTAGATACAGTCAGGTCCATAAATATTGGGACATTGACACAATGCTAACATTTTTGGCTCTATACACCACCTCAGCGGATATCAAATGAAACGAACAAGATGTGCTTTAACTGCAGACGGTCAGCTTTTATTTGAGGGTATTTACATCCAAACCAGGTGAACGGTGTAGGAATTACAACAGTTTGCATATGTGCCTCCCACTTGTTAAGGGACCAAAAGTAATGGGGCAGAATAAAAACCATAAATCAAACTTATACATTTCAATACTTGGTTGCAAATCCTTTGCAGTCAATTACAGCCTGAAGTCTGGAACACATAGACATCATCAGACGTTGGGTTTCATCCCTGGTGATGCTCTGCCAGGCCTCTACTGCAACAGTCTTCAGTTCCTGCTTGTTCCTGGGGCATTTTCCCTTCAGTTTTGTCTTCAGCAAGTGAAATGCATGCTCAGTCGGATTCAGGTCAGGTGATTGACTTGGCCATTGCAAAACAGTCCACTTGTTTCCCTTCAAAACCCCTTTGGTTGCTTTTGCAGCATGCTTTGGGTCATTGTCCATCTGCACTGTGAAGCGCCGTCCAATGAGTTCTGAGGCATTTGGCTGAATATGAGCAGATAATATTGCCCAAAACACTTCAGAATTCATCGTGCTGCTTTTGTCAGCAGTCACATCATCAATAAATACAAGAGAACCAGTTCCACTGGCAGCTATACATGCCCACGCCATGACACTTCCAGCACCATGCTTCACTGATGAGGTGGTGTGCTTAGGATCATGAGCAGTTCCTTTCAGTCTCCATGCTCTTCTCTTCCCATCACTCTGGTACAAGTTGATCGGCGAACTCTAATCTGGCCTTCCTGTTTTTGGGGCTCACCAATGGTTTACATCTTGTGGTGAACCCTCTGTATTCACACTGGTGGAGTCTTCTCTTGATTGTTGACTTTGACACAGATACACCTACCTCCTGGAGAGTGTTCTTGATCTGGCCAACTGTTGTGAAGGGTGTTTTCTTCACCAGGGAAAGGATTCTTCAGTCATCCACCACGGTTGTTTTCTGTGGTCTTCCGGGTCTTTTGGTGTTACTGAGCTCACCGGTGCGTTCCTTCTTTTTGAGAATGTTCCAAACTGTTGTTTTGGCCACGCCTAATGTTTTTGCCATCTCTCTGATAGGTTTCTTTTGTTTTTTCAGCCTAATGATGGCTTGCATCACTGATAGTGACAGTTCTTTGGATCTCATCTTGACAGCAACAGATTCCAAATGAAAATAGCACACTTGAAATGAACTCTGGACCTTTTATCTGCTCATTGTAGTTGGGATAATGAGGGAATAACACACACCTGGCCAGGGAACAGCTGAGAAGCCAATTGTCCCATTACTTTTGGCCCCTTAACAAGTGGGAGGCACATATGCAAACTGTTGTAATTCCTACACCGTTCACCTGATTTGGATGTAAATACCTCAAATAAAAGCTGACAGACTGCAGTTAAAGCACATCTTGTTCATTTCATTTGATATCATAAAAATGTTAGCATTGTGTCGATGTCCCAATATTTATGGACCTGACTGTGGCCTAACCCCAGAGGTGAAAACTGGATCACAATTTTTGCTGGCCGAATTCTCCATAAAACTTTGAAAAACAGCTACCGGTATTTATTAATCAGATTTTCTGTTGAGTCTTTATCAACAAGTCACTGTTGCTTGTAGCGTTACAGTTTTAGGCATGTTTTTAATTTCTCTGGCTAAAAAATCCATAAAATCCAGGTTTTTGATTTTAAGAGACCTCTTCTCCAACACAGTCTTACACCATTCCATTAAATGCTCTGTCATTCCTGCCAGACGACCACACAGTCCCAGCACGAATCTCGGAACTGTCTCTCTGACATATCAAGGTGGTTGAAATCCCACCGTCTCCAACTCAACCTCCCAAAACTGAATTACTTGTCATCACAGCGAAGCCATCCCTGCGGCTCAATATCTTAATCCACAATGATTCCCTACTGCAGGCTCCTTCAAAGGCAGTTCGAAATTTGGGTGTTGTGATTGATCACCAGCTGACCTTTAAAGATCACGTTGCTTCTGTGGCTCGTTCATGTAGAAAATACTCCATTACATCCTCAGACCATCATCACCACTCCCGTCAAGCCACTTTTGGACTTAAAGCATACAGATGTAGTGTCAGGATTGGTATATTCATCAGTAATCAGCCGTATCTGCTTCTATTAGAGGATCTACAGGTGACAAGGGCCAATTTTATTTCTTCATTGCTGTTGAAAAGTAATAATATAAATACATAATTATTCTCTATTTTACATTTCAGGAATTAAAGGCCATCTGAACACAAGCACAGTTGTAATATTTATTTGAAGAATTGAAAGAAATTGATCTAAAGACTGAAAGGATGCTGCCTGTGTTGTTTTAATAAGACGATTTTCATTGAAAAAACACAAAAATTATTTATTTTCTGTTGAATCCAAGTTTCTCCAGTTCCTGGTCTGCAGTGTCTCCGTAGGGATGAGTTATTACACCTACTGTAGGATGAATAATATAACCTCTAAGCTCTCCTTATTTCCCACTCGTAAAATTTAATTATTTTTAATTACCCTCACATCTTTTATATTCTCCAAAAGGGCAAGAGTACAAAAAACTCTGTAAGCTCCTCTTAGAAGTAATTGATGATTAAATGAACCTCGGTGGATCATTCATTCATAACGTCTGCATTTTTTCTGCTGCAGCTCGTCCTCATAACTGTTCCTGTTTGTTCAGCTCATACTGGAGTCTCTCTCAGACCTTTAATGGTCAACCAGGCTGATGCTGTAAATATGAATAATATTAGTAACGCTTTACATGGGTATAAAACCGGTAACCTTCTGAGCCTGTCTCCTGTTACTATTCTGAAAATCTCAAGCCTCTTTAGAACACCAGCTTTTCCCCCCGATGATTCCCATGTGACGATGACTTGTGCGCCGATTTTTTGCCCCAGCAGGCATTGAGGACATGAAACACATCTGACCTCTGACCTCGTCATCCAACACTGACCTTGTTGTGAATCTGATGCTGTGAGAGCTCTGATCTGCAGCTATTTTAAACACACATTTTTTATATAATTGCTCAAAAATATGAAACTTGGACCAAGTATTGTTGCCTCTAGTTAGTTTTTTGCAGCTTTGGAGTCCTTACTTTTCTAAATGCATCATATATCAGGCATAATTACTTTAGTTCAGTTTATTTATTTATAAAGCACTGTAGCGTAGGCAAATCGATGATTTTTATTTGTTATGACCAGGAAGATGTAATATTCTATATAAATATAAAATATTAACCTGCTAGGCCTTTATTGTAATTATTCAGAAGATTCTAGGATTTAATTCAGAAGATCTAGGTTCTTTGCTTTTTCAGTGATCAGCCACAGTTCGTGCTACTTCAAGAAAGAGTCAGGTTTATAAAAGTAAGAATTTATTTTGCAAACTATTAAAACATGACTAATTACCTAAGCCAGGGGTGTCCAATCCTGGTCCTGGAGGGCCGGTATCCTGCATGTTTTAGTTTGAACTCTGTTTCAACACACCTGATTTCAATCAGCAGCTAATTAATAGGCTTCTGCAGAGCCTGATGAGCTGCTGCACAGATGTTTCCACCACTGAATCAAGCCTGTTGGAGCAGAAAAACCACACAACCTGCTGGATACCGGCCCTCCAGGACCAGGATTGGACACCCCTGACCTAAGCATTCACTGTGAGTGGATGTAACTAAACGTAATGAAGGAACCTATGTGTGAATGCGATGTCAGTGAGAGCTTCCTTATCAAAATAAGCTGAGTTCTGATGAAAAGAATTGGGTTTGCTCTAAGCTATTAAGTTGTTATCATCAGAAGGACATCAGACGCGATCTGTCATGTCTACTTCACCCGTTTTGGAGAGACCCTCTTGGTGGATCCGAAAGTCGCAGGGGTCGGCTGACCTCTGGCACCTGAGGGCTGTAGAATACCGTGGTACCAACTCTTCAGTCCAGAGATGTCTCGGGTCACATCAGCTGGATGGAACCGTGCGTCTGGCGGACTCTTAAGGAGTCTTAACAATATCAGCTTTGTTTCTGCAGGAACTGTTTACTCATCAGCTTTGCAGGTGCAAAAAAGGTTTTGATGACGTGTCAAAATCTTTGATGGTTAAAAAGGTTTTGCTACAGATGGCCGGTCTGAGCGATTCTCTAGAACTGTCGAATCACTCAGGATGATCCAGTTTTAAGGTTTTGATGTTATGATTTGCACAGCCAATCAGAGGCTGACAGCTTGGGAGATGTTACCAAGGCAACTCAGAAACACCTTCTTTGATACAGAATGTTCTGACTGGTTTAATGCTATGTGTGTCAGGGTTTAACTTAGCCGTTCTTGTTATTGTGTGAGTGCAGATGTGAGGACCTCGTCGTCAAAACATGTTGAACACATGGCAGGCTCTAGTAGACATAAACATAACATAACATCCATTCAGTGAGCACATATTAATGAAGGATTTCATTACAATATAATTATTATAAGTAGCAATGAACAAATGTTTATTTAATGATTATCTAGATTATGAGTCATGGAAGAAGTTCATATTGATTTAGGAAATCATTCTTGATTTTAGCAATTGATTCGAGCTGGAGTTCTTCCTTCTGTGGAGGCAGACAGATGGGACCTTGGGAAAGAAAGTTATTGTTTATCTTTCGGAAATGCAAAGTCTGAGTCCCCAGCTGGTATGAAGGCAGGCTCATTTAAAGGGAACACATGCAGTGTTATGTCTCCTTTCTGACCAGATGTTGAAAGGTCAGACTGTACCTAAACTAGGGTTGTCACGATACAAAAATTTCAAACTCGATTCGATACTGGGGGGGGGGGGGACTCGATACTCGATTTCGATACTATTTAAAAACACCAATTTATTGAACAAGTTTATTAAAAAAATAACATTCCTCAATTTATATTGCAAAAATTAAATGTTAAGAATTAAGTGTATAAAGTACTTAAACCTTTCAAGTATCAGCATTTTTTAAAACGTGCATACAAAAACTGGCGAAAGTTAACACTTTAAATCATGAGTTGTCTCACTATATATACACTATTTGCAGAGTGATGTTTTGCTGCTTAAACTCTGTTTAAGGTGCATTTTTGTTATAAGATGTAATGCCATATGTTTTGTTCTGTACTTTTGAACAACTCTGTTGGTCAATAAAGGGAGAAAACGAATTTCTCCACAGTAGGACAAAGGTACATCTACCGGTAATCTTAATAAATACAGATTGGCGCACAGCAGTGACGTCATTAAAAGCGCTGGTTAGATTAGCCGCAGCTAGTCTGTTTACGCCTAGAAATCCCAGACCCACTCCAAACGAACGGGGGAATTATGTTAATGATTCCTAACAAAACCTTTCGACATGAAGATGTTTTGGTGCAGATAATGTCTTATTTCGAAGCTGCACCATGGGTGCCTGTCCGCACCCGTTATATGGATATACGCTGACGGCGATTCGCCGATGGATCTAAAAACCCCGGGGAATCCAGTAGCACCAAAGTTGTCAGCGTGAGTAAACAAACGTACTGCATGCTAGAAATTAAGTCCGGGTTGCAATAAACGGGAGTTTCCTTTAAGCACATAAGCGTGAATATACAACTACGTGTCGGACTTGGTATGCTAATTAAGTTGGGCTGTGAAGCGCCTCCCAAATTTGCTGTTTGTGTTTTTGTTTATTTATTTGGCAGACAAAACTTGGATCGGAGACAACTCGCGTGGGAAATTGCAATGTAGCCATGCGGCGTCTTCTTCTTCTTCTGTTTGTCTGGGAGGCGGAGGCTGCTTTACGGCATCTGGCTGTCGTGCGTGTCGGTGTACTTGAAGAAGGCTGTGTATAATAGTCCACAATATCGATACCACAGGGATGGAATATCTAATTTAGATACCACTTTTAGTATCGATTTATATCTAGGTATCGATTTTTTTGACAACACTAACCTAAACTGACCATTGCTGGATGTTACAGCACCTTCCACGACCTTATCAGAAGTCCAAGTTGCTGAACACAATCATAAAATCACATACAAACAAATATGGTTTTGTATTATCAACATATACCTTGAATAATTAATGTAATAAACCCTTGCCTGATGATTGAAGCATGGCTGATTGAAATGTAGTTCTAGTAACTAAGTACTGGGAGTTGTCAGCCAGGTGAAGGATCCTCTTTGTTTTTATATCCTATCAAGAAATTGTGAAGCATTTTTCATCACAATTTAATAAAAATCGTATTTTGTCTTGTGAGTTTTTGTTATTTTTCTGATTTAATCTTTAGCCTAAAAAGAGTTTAATTACCAAATCATATGACGTTACTTTGTTCTACACACATAGAACTATTTGACACATTATTTTAATGCTGTCAGATCGTATGAAAATCCTAAAAATGCACGTAAACTGACACCAAAATTGCTTACTAATTACCGGTATACCTGTTACTAAAGGATGGTGTTGTCAGCCTAAACTTATTTTCAGACCTTGTGATGTGCAGGAGGTGGCGAAAATGACAGGACCAGCAGAAAAAGTGCTGTCATAATGAGTTTCACAATGGTTTGCTTGCCTGATGGTGTAAATGAATTATTTATTTCTGTGAAAATGCATCAAAATGCAAAAACAATGTCTACATATGTCAACAACACCATTAGACACTCTTTTATACAAGTTATCTGCAAAAAAAGTAGATTTTAGTTATGTCTTTGTTCTGCTTTGTGCTTCTACGTAACATTTTGGGGATATTTTTCTTTGCTTTTGTCTGACCGCTCTTGTAAGTGGAAATTTCAGAAATGAAACATACTAAATGCTACATGAAATAGGTAACACTTTACAATAAGGATCCTTTTATTAACAAGTGCACTATTAAGCATTCATAAACAAAGGGTCCCTTTATTAATGGCAAAGTGTTAACTATTAAGTGTCCATAAGGTTAGGACAGAGGGACAGGGGTATCTGCTTAGTAATGCATTATGTAATATAGTTAGGCAGTTGCTAACACTTTATTAAATGATTTATGAATGCTTAATCATTCACTAAGTAACGTTAGTAAAGGGGCCCTAAAATGTTACCATACAATATAAATGGAAGCATGCTGATAGTTTTTTAACCATTTTTTAACCATTTTTCATTCACCTTTAATTTATATAATAATAATAATAAAAACATTTGAAGGTTTACAAGTAAACACAAGTAAACACACAACTTATACAATTCAAAATTGGGTACAGGCAGAAGCATAAGCTTATAAGCCCAACCCCCAAACCATTTGAAACTTAAACAAAATTTTAGTATAGCATACCGATTCCATAATTTATACACCATTATTGAAATTCATGAGAATATATTCAAATCCCCATTCTTGCTTTATAAACAGTAATAACCTTTAATATTTTATGCATTTTTTTTCATTGACTTGATTCATAATATTTAATCACATTTGATTTAAATATACCCTTAAACTTTAACATTGTTGAACAATCTTTTTGCTCCTGGTCTAATTTATTTAACACAAGAGATACAAAGTTGTTTCATTTTAGTTCTTCTTACTTTAGTCTTTCTAAACATTTTATACCCTCTGAGATCATAAACACTCTCTCTGATCTGGAACAGATCCTGAATTTGTTTTGGCATCAAATTATTCATCACTTTATACATAAACTGTGCAGTTCTTAATGTAACTAATTCTCTTAACTTTAATACTTTTAAACGAATAAAAGGTAAATGTGCATGCTCTCTACAAGCTGCTTTATTTTCAAGTCGAATTGCTCTCTTTTGAATTGTAAACAAAGGCTTTAAGTGGGTTTCGTTGGTGTTTCCCCACACTTCAACACAATACATAAAATACGGCAGAATTAAAGAACAATACAAAAGATATAAAGCTTTTTCATTTCAAAATTATTTAACTTTATAGAGAACTGCTAATGATTTAGATAACGTAACTGTAATTGAGTCAATATGCGGTTTCCAACTTAACTTTTTTTCTATTCTTACGCCAAGAAATTTTATTTCATTCACTCTTTCAATATCTGTTGTTTATTTTCAGATGTGCATCCACTGTGATTGCTCTATTAGTAAATATGATACATTTAGTTTTATTTAAATTTAAAGTTAATTTATTTAAATCAAACCAACTCTTTAATGCATTTCATTCTTTCTCAACCTTGTCCAGTAATGTTATTAAATATTTCCCAAAACTTAGAACATTCATATCATCTGCAAATAATATGAAATGTAGTGTTTTTGAAACTAAACATATGTCATTAATATAAAGAATAATTAACAAAGGACCTAACACTGACCCCTGTGGGATACCGGTGGTCACTGTAAGTAACTGTGAATCAGTGTTGTTAATGTGGACGTATTGGAGTCTGTTCTCTAAATAACTCTCAATCCAGTCATAGGCCACACCCCTGATGCCATATCTACTAAAATTTTGACCAATAAGTCATGATTAACAGTATCAAAAGCTTTGGTCAAGTCTAAGAACACCCCTACAACATATTGTTTGTTGTCAATTGCATCAGATATTTTCTTCACCAGATCAACAATTGTCAGAGAAGTTGTCCGATCACGTCTAAAATCATATTGCTGTTCACATGGAATACCATGATGATGCACAATAAAGTCATACAATCTTTTATGAAATATTGTTTGTAGTATTTTGGAGAATTGAGATAAAATTGAAATCGGTCTGTAATTAGAAAATGCATGTTTGTCTCCAGCCTTATAGACAGGAATGACCTTTGCAATCTTCATCCTTTCAGGAAATCTTCCTGATTGGAGAGACTGATTACAAATATGTGTAAGTGGTTTGACTATAGTCTCAATGATTTTTTTTTATAACAGACATATCAAATCCATGTAAATCTGCTGACTTTTTACTTTAAAATTTTCTAACAAGTGTTTTAACTTCATTTTCATTTGTGCCTTGAATAAATAAGGTTCTATCTACATTTGCTATTTTACTCACAGCATCAGCATCTACATTAGTGTTTGCTATGTCCTTTGCCAAATTTGGCCCAATTTCAGTAAAATACTTATTGAATTCATGTGCTATTTCTTTAGACTGATACATTTTTTGATTATCTTTTGTTAGAAAAACATTTGGAAAACTATTAGTGCCATTACCCTTTTTTATTACATCATTTAATATACGCCACATGTTTTTAATATTAGATTTATTTCCTTCCAATAATTTACTATAATAATTTATTTTACTAGATCTCATAATACTTATTAATTTATTCTTATATATCTTATATTTCTGTTCTGCTTCCTCCGTTCTTTTCTTTAAAAAGTCTTTATACAGCTTTTCTTTTTTCCTGCAAGCCTTCTGAGTCCCCTTAGTTATCCACGGCTTTTCAGCATATTTATTTTTATTCACCTTATAAAGCAATGGACATTGTTTCATACAGTAGTAACAATATTTAGAAAATTTCCATAAGCCACATTTACAGCTTCCATATAAACCTCATCCCAAGTTTGTTCCATTAAGTCAGTTTTAAATGAGTTTACTGCTTCTTGACTTTTTTTGCCTTGTAACAACAACAGATTGACGTTGAGTGGTTACAGTTGTCCTTTGTACGACTGAAAAAACCGGTAAATGATCAGATATATCAGTAATTATAAGACCACTTAACACATCACTTTCAAGAATATTTGTAAAAATATTGTCAGTCAGTGTCGCACTATTTCTTGTAATTCGAGTTGGCCGAGTTATTAGTGGACACAGTCCCAGGCTATACATAGAATTAATAAACTCTGTATTTGCATTTTGCATTTGAGGATTCAACAGGTCAGTGTTAAAATCCCCACAGACAACACACGTATTTTGTTGATGACATCATCATACATATCAACAATTTTTTCTCTAAACATTTCAATACAAGATCCTGGTTTCCTATACATACAACTGACTAGCACATTTTTAGACTTTTCCATTTGCGTTTCCACAGATACACACTCCATTATGTTATCCATAACTAATGTCATATCTCCCACCAATCTACTTTTAAAGTTTTTATCTTTAAGTTTTAGCTGCTGATTGAAATCAGGTGTGTTGAAGCAGAGTTTAAACTAAAACCTGCCGGATACCGTAGGCCAGGGATTCCCAAAGTGTGAGGGGTGCGCGAGCTGCCGCTAGGGGGTGCGCGAGGTGAAAAGTGTAATGGCTGCGGAGCTCAGAGAAGTCTGTCATATGTCACCATTAGCGTAGAAACTCATTTGTGGGTGGGCCAAAGAAAAAGTAAGTGGGCCCAATAAATGTAATTGAAAACAAGTATATTTTTGCGCACGTGTCCTCCGCATGTGCCCTAGCTTCATAATAGCAATGCGCTGAGCTTCAGCACTCTGGCCTGCGCACGCCAATATGTTCCGTATTTGATCATTTTTAACGGTGTTGGAGGAATCTGAAGGTGGCGAGTCATTCTGGCAGATTGTAATTAACACCTGTCTCATGCAGGTGTTCTGACATTGTAAACCTCACACACAGAACATTGTGGATGTAGCAAAATAACAAGAAATGATTCCCATTCAGGCTATTGACAGCGCGCTGAAGATCTGAAGTTCAGAGTGCGTCTGTCAGAGGTCAGACGCGTTCCAGCGGGACCACGGCTCACGGGTGCACATGTGAGCACATCTGGGCTGGGCAGAAGTCATTTTACAACATTGGTTTAAATAGCGCCAAAAACGAGACGCGGTGACTTGAGCGGCTGTGCCGTGTGCGCGCGCACACACACACACACACACACACACACACACACACAGATTCAATAAGCGCGCACGCTGCTTTAACTTCGGCGCGCCGTCAGACTGAAGGCAGAAATGAACGCTGCCTCCACCGTGATAAAAACTTTTAAGAGGTTTTATAACAACATTTTTCATTCAAGGTCAAATTAAGATATTAGCTTCTGGGATGAGTCGGGTCCGCTCCAGCCAGTGACTCCTCATGAACCTGACCACAAGTCCTGTTACTGCAGCATGTGTTGTTCCAGTCCGCATGACAGCGGATCGCAGATTCAGCCACACCATAAAACAGCAATAAGTTGGTCTGAGGTAAAAGTGAACATCATGGCTATATCTTGTCCCCTATAGACATTTGATTACGCACAAGTAGGTGATCAGCTCAGGTTTACGCAGAACAGAAGGAAGGAGAGCGCTCTGGCCGCACAGGTTAAACGTTCCTACTTTAAGAAAATCGTTAAATTGCATTGTTTATGTGCTACCTGGGCACTCTAAATATTTATTTAAAATTAAATCAAAGGAAATTGTAATGGTATCGAATGTTTATTAATTACTATTTAAAAAATGAAAGTGATGGGGAATTTTTTTTAACCCTGTCTGTTTAGCTTGACATCTGATATATATATATATATATATATATATATAGCTATCTATGTCCTGGTCGGAACATAGAAGAGGGTTCGCGCCTAAATAAGTTTGGGAACCACTGCCGTAGGCCATCCGGGACCAGGATTGGGCACCCCTGTTATAGAAACCCCCTGCATGTGCTCAAATCTCTTCAGCAGATGGTGAAAATAACATAAAGAAATTGTGTAATAAAAAAAAACTGAAGGAAAAATAGACATTTAAAGCTATTTTGATGACTAGAAAAATAAGTTTTATCCACAACAGACTTGTTGACATGGGAGTGAGCAGCCTGTGATCAGAGACTGCATCGAGGAGATTGCTGTCAGCTTTCATCAAATATCTGAGATGGAGTTAAAGTCCTCCCACCCACACCAACTTCTCACTCACTGTAATTGTGTGAAGTACAGGAAATTTGAAATATGCATTCCTACGCTGTAAATACACTTTGTTTCACATCACCACTAGCCAGCAACCACTCTGCAGCGTTACCTGTTGCATCTACAGTATATATCAAGACATGTGCAAACTAGAACTTTTAACTGCACAGTGTTTCATGAAAGGTGTTTGTCTAATGGAAATGTTCTACCAGAGGTGTTATGGACTGCTGTGCTGACAGGATGTGGTGCATAAAGTGACTCAAAACGAGAGGGGGCGTTTTAAAGAGGGCTCTTCTTTGACACGGTTTGTTGTAATTTTGTGTTCCTGTAATGTTTCCCCTCCTGTTTCCTGGCTTACCGGTGCAGAGAGCTGTCACACGAAGCATAACCGAAATAAATCATCACCCAGCACCTCTGATAAAAGGAGTTGGCATTTTTCAAAAGAACTGTTGTGTAAAACCATTAAAATGCAGAAGTGTCCCTCCAGTGGACAGTCCTTGATTCGCTTTAGCTGGGGTTGGCTGTGCCATAAATATAAAGACTTGGCATTTGACTAACAGTTTGACTCAGCCTTCAGCACTTATCCCATTATGTCTAAATTAGACATATTGAACTCGGCTGTAGCAAAAAATGTAGCATTAAAAAAAATTCCAGTTTAAAAACCTCGTCTCCCCCTTTGGGCAAAATCTGTCATGGTTAGTTGCAACTAATCTTTTGAGAATAAAAGAGAAGCTGTGATTTAAAGCTGGAGTAGCAAATGTTTTTCTGGATCTTTTTTGCCATGTTGCTTGAAATGTTCTTCACATACTGATAGCAGCCAATTAATTAGATGTCGTCAAAAAAGGGAATAAATGTAGTCACCCATGACATGTACAATCCTGGAAAACCCTCATCTACTCATTTTGAATTTCCCCTTTCTAATGACTGAATCTTGATCATCAAACTCCATTAAACTGACCTCTGACCGTCCCTCCCTCTTCTGCGCGTTCTCGGCTTAGAGCAGCTGAACAGGAAACAAAGCCAGAGCAGGGTTTGCTATATTAGCTAGCATACTAAACCATTTTACGGTTACATACAGTAGCCTGAGTTGAAGTGTAATAAGCCCAGTCCTATCTGCTGGAAATCTTCTCAGTCTTAAACGTTCAATCGGGACAGCATCTGGAGAACCAGCTCAGGACTATGAGGAGCCCATCAGAAGCTTAAAGCCTCTGTGGCTGTTACGTGGGTATGTTATGTGGAAGTGTGTTTGGGCAACTTCTCATCCTCCACTAACGTCACATTGGAGGTAAACGGGGTCTATTCTGAGGTGGGTAACTTTTGTGGAACACAAGGTCAAATTTCGTTTGTATGCCGATGACTATAAGATTTATTTTCCATTGAGGGAGATTACTAGCCTGGCCTACCAGGCTCCTCCTCTGTTTAATTCTGCACAGAGAAAGGGTCTGGGAACTCTCCTATTCAAATAACCCCACCCCGTGAGAATTCTAACCGAGCCAATCAGCACTGAGTAGCGTACGCCACACACCGCAATGCCAAGTTTGTCATAAACATGGTGACTGAAGCGGAGTTCCCTGCGGCTCTTTCCTCTGGTCTAAATGACTTGGACATGTCTTTAAAACCACAAGTAGAAGCGCTAAAAGCCTTGTTTCTAAAGAAATATTTTTGCGCTGTCGCCAGACACCATTTTTGACTACAGCTAACAAACTACAGCGTCGCGGACGTCACACACAGCGACAGTCAGTTTCTCTTAAACAACGAAGACAGCGGCGGAATTCGCTGCGGCTCTTTCCTCTGTTCTAAATTACTCAAATGTCTTTAAAACCACAAGTAGAAGTGCTAAAAGCATTTCTTCAAAAAAAAAAAAAAGATGTTTGCGCCGTTGCCAGACGCCTTTTTTTACTACAGCTAAAAAACTACAGCGTCACACGGTACAGTCGACATTTCCATCTTTTTTCTGATTGGTTACTTTTGAGCTGGCTAGTCCCGCCCCTCATGTGCCTCTCTGCCTGTGAGTTACCAGACTCTCTCTCTGTGCAGAAATAAACAGAGGACGAGTCTGGCATGCCAGGCTAGGAGATTACTCAGGTTATGTTAAACCACTTCTGGATTATCTGGAGGACGTTAGGACCTGGATGGCTTCCAGCTTTTTAAATTATTATGAGGGTAAAATGGAAAAAAAATTTTTTTTTACCCCAGTGGGCCCTAATAATTCTAGATATTTTGATATATTTTTTTTAATTCATAGTTATTAGTTACTGTAAACCTTTAGCTGTTAGCACATTTTTGTTAGCTATTAGTGTCAAAGAGTTTTAATATGCCTTAACATTGAGATGAGGCCTTCTTGGTGGTTAAATAGTTAGTTTTTTTTAAAGTTTCTGGCTATCTTGTTAACTACGTTTCACATATTTAATTTAATTTTACAATGTTTAAACCAAAAGCATCACAGCTCATGCCTGCCGTTGTTTATCTTAATAAGGAGGACACCACGGACTTACCCGCACGTCTTAAACGCCGCCCGCATGCTCTTGGATTTCTGCATTCCTAAGAACTCCTTCGGAACTATATGTGAACAAAAACCGAGACTGACCTGACACGATCCTCTCCCGACTCTACTGACCCAGATGTGTAAGCGGCTTGTGACTAGAAGAGGCAGGGCCTTCTCAGTCTTGGCCCCTAAATGATAGAATAATCATCCATTGGACGTTAGACAACAAGCACCTTTGTTGTTGGTTTTAAGAGTCTGGTGAAAACTCACTTTTATTCTCTGGCATTTCTTCTTGACGTTTCTTAGCTTTGATTTCAGATTGTTTGCTGTCTTTTATCCTATTTTAATCTATTTTATTTAAAGCGACACTAAGAAGTGTTTTGCACTTTAACCAATTCCTTAAAGAGTAGGGTTCAGCGATTGTTTTGGTAGCAACTTTACCAACTTCAAGGGACGGCACTCTGCAGCCCTCTGCTGACCAAAAACAGCACTTAACAGACTCCGCCTACCCGCTCCACAAACTGGAATCTTTGGTGTCACTTTAAATCTTTTGCTTTTATTTGTTTATATTTACATTTGCATCTCACAAATAAATAAAATTCATCAAAGTTTCACAAAACCAAGAGTACAACAGGGTTTTGATGCTATTGAGAAGTAAAATAAAAAAGGCAGGGGTGACATTAAAGTTAAAAAGCGAAGAAAATAAATCCAAATAATATTTTCAGAATAAAGTAAAAACACCATAAACTCATTAACAATGTTTTAATTTCATTCTCTGGGAAAACTTGAACTGTTTTACCAGAGAAATTTCAGATGTTCAGAGGTAAAGTTGAGACTCTTATTGTGAAGGGCCAAAGGAAGTTCCTTGAATCCGCTGTGGACACCGTTGCAGGAGACGCAAAAAGATTTTCCCTAGGAATAAAATGCACCTTTTTAAAGTTTAAACAGTAAGAAAATAATAAGTACAAAAATTACAATTGGGTTTCAGGAACACCGTGAAGTTCACTATTCTTGAAATAACCAACTTATGACTTTTTGATTAATGCTTAGTCCTTTATTTTACTCTTTTTACTCTTACGTTTTTTTCCCTAGGGGCCCAAATAAACTGTGTTGGTGTATGGATATTGTCAGTGTTAGAATAAAACTATTTACACTGTAAAACTAAACTTAACCTCTCCCACACTGGTTGCTGGCGGTGGTTGGAGGAACTGGTGGCGCCAGTGTTAAGCAGCCTCGCTTTTGTCCTTAAGTGTGTTTCCATTTTTGGAAATTCAGGGTAGATTTACAGGATCCTCCCGACGTGTGTGTGTCTCCACCTGACCGGACCGGCTGAATGGCCGTTTGTAGGAACCTTCTGAGTACCTAATTAGGAGTGGGTACTCGATTGGCCCGGTAAACGGCCCAGTGCTGTTGGTGGGTGGGAACGCTGCGGATTGGTTGTAACTCAAGTCGGAAATTATGTTTTGCTCACTGCTTTTGGTGCGTTCTGCCTGTTTTATGTCAGTTGATATTGTAACTCACAATGCAGCGGTCCCAATGTGCTGACATTTTAGCAAATCTCGTACAGGGCCAAACTGTAAATAGACGCGGCAGCTAAGAGGACTGGGCCTTCGGAACTCCCGGTCAATTTCCTCTTAGCTGCATTTACCCGGAAGTTCCAGAAAAGGAAACGCACCCAGTGTGCTCCAGGGCAGCTGTAGTTACATGTAGCTCATCACCACCAGGGTGTGAGTGCGTGTTTGTGTGGGTAAATGACTCATCATGTTGTAAAGCGCCTTTTGGGGTTTCTAGGACTCTAGAATGGGCGTTTCATCAAAATCAGGCCAGTTCCCGTTAAAGAGGAGCATAAACGGGATCTTTTTATATAAAATATAAATGTATGAGATGAGACTGGAGCATAAACTTCCACACAAAAAAGGCTGTAAATTATATTAATTTTTCTGCATTCTTTTCATTTGTTTGGGGCAATGGGGAATATGAAATAAATAAAATGAATGGTAACCAAATTTTGATTGTAATGTTTAACTTTTTATTAAAACCTCTAAGAATGTTTACTGTTAACTTGAGACTTGATAAGCAGGAGAAAAGTCCTGCTGGAGAAACCGGGTGACGTTTGAAGCCTCCTGGTGCTGTGGGAACGGCTGCTTTCTCGGTTCTTTATTTAGAACGACGTGCACACAGAAGGGCATACAGTTTGTCTGTGGGAGTCAACGTTACGGCTCACTCTGACTGTCGTCCTGTTGAAGCCCTACCACGAACTCTCTGCTTAGTCATATTTCACAGACACAATGAGTTTTTTATTCTAACCTGCTGCTTTTTCATGTGACGGTGTTTCCAAATAAACCCATCCTTCCCCTTTAATACAAACACAAACAGCTAGCCAGAATACATATTTTATTAAGCAGAGAAAATACTATTTAGAAGAAAAACACCAAAAATAAATTTCTTTAATACATCAGTTCTTCTCACACGTCTTAGGAAGGTCACTAATACACCAAAGCAAACAAACATCGCCAGTCTATGTGTGAATGACCACTGGGAACCAGTTAGATGTGTCATAAAGTTTAAATAAGCACAGTTTGGCTCAGGTAGAATTAAATCAGAGCATGACGGTCTTCAGCAAGAAGTTGCCAACTCTTGGTATCATTATTTTATCTTTCTGAATAACCTGGCCAACGATGAGGTGTCAGAGTAACACCTGCCAGCTCCATGATAAATGCATGAAGGAGAGCAAACCCAAACACGAATATGAGCGTGAAGAGGAGACCTCAGTGTGGAATTACAACCAAGGGAATTCAAATCTTCTGAAAGAGCTAGGGGAGGACGGCAGCTGGGGTTGGCTTTTGGCAGCTTGGTCTGTTCTGAAGTTGAGTTGGGGGTGGGCATGGCAACAAATCTACTTTTTCCCACGTGAAACAGGAACTGAAACAAGAAAGAAATTCCTTTTTTAACTTGGAATGCAAATATTCACACAAAATCTCACATCCAACCCCTACAGACTCTTTCAACGAGACATTTTCAGACTAGTTCACTACATGCAGACTTCTACAAAAGCAGAATTGAACATGCAGATGGAATGTTTCCATACCTTTTGCTGCTTCTGAGTCTGACTCAGAAACATTTAAGCTGTCTGGCTTCAAATCTATTTAAAATCATGTTGAGTACAGTTATAGGAAAAAAAAAACCTTCATAAATTCTAGGTGTCTGCAAAGCGTGCTCTAAGAAAACGTCACTCTTTAGTTGAGTGAAAGACAGAAAGGTTGGTCTTAGCGAAAGTCTGTATGAATACTTCAAGAACCCCGATGGGGTTGTTTTATATGCTGGGGACAATAATACCTCATTTTCCAATCAGTTCAAATACTTTTAATCCTTTTAAAGAGCAAGTCACCCCCTACCAGAGTATTACTCCACTCCCACTTCCTATTTGAAAAATGCAACAAATGCTTCTTGCCTAGCAGACTGAGAGGGCGGAGCCACTAACAAATACACACAGATTGAGAGGGCGGAGCCACTAACAAATACACACACACACACACACACACACAC
Source organism: Nothobranchius furzeri (assembly GCF_043380555.1). Classification (NCBI taxonomy): domain Eukaryota; kingdom Metazoa; phylum Chordata; class Actinopteri; order Cyprinodontiformes; family Nothobranchiidae; genus Nothobranchius; species Nothobranchius furzeri. The sequence goes on along the minus strand of NC_091741.1, from coordinate 39,337,178 downwards.
ACACACAGGCTCACAACTACATTGTGACATCATATGGTACCAGCTAACATCCTAGGGTACCTCTTAGCCAATAGCGATGGCAGATTTAAATTCAAATGCAGTGCAGAGTTTTTACCTGACAACAGCACAACACTGACAGTTTTTAGGCAGAAAATTAAAATTTTAACTAAAATGCACTAAAGTGCTAAACTATTGAGTACACGTGTCTGCAGCACGATTAGACACGCATTCATATAGTTTATCAGACAAATAAGTTGATTTGGGGGTGACTTGCTCTTTAAACAATCTCCTTTAACATGCAGGTAGAGGTATCTACAGCAGAAACATTTTGACAATTGAGTTTGTTGGGTTTTATATTGCAGATACATTTTTATATTATTGATTATTTTGTTAAAATGTACAGTACTCCAGTATTATGTTGACATGGCAGGTTTCTGATGAAGGTACTAATCATGATACTCAATCTGAATGTTTTAAGGCCAGTAGTGATTTGAGAAGGTTAATCCAGTAATTTCCAACTAGTAGCACAAAGGGCCCATAAAAAGTTTAGAGCAAAGCAATGCTGTATCCCACAATTAAATGTTAAATGTAGTTAAAGAGCAAGAAACAAGAAAAATACTACTTATTTACCAAGAAGTTGTAATCTTGAAGTTGAGGCTAAACAAAACACTTTGATTTTGATAGCCAACATGTGCTAGCAGGTTAATGTTTACAGAAAATTATGTGACTAATTATGGAGTAAAAAAATAAATCTAAATATCTGAAATGATTTGATGAAACATGTAATGAATAAATGTTTCTTTTAAAAGAATGTTGATTGCTAATTTAGCATAAAAGCAGGAGGGTAGCATCTGAACTGGTTATGTAGCAACTAGCAAAACAAAACACCGATAGGCGTTTTTTAAATCAACAAGTTAGAATAACCGTTGCTAAATGATCTCTGTTTATCAAAGCAAAGAGACAAATGTTGGAATAGATGAGTGGGGTGGGTTTGAAACCACTTATGAGCTACTGAACAACTGAAGGAATTGATGTGAATAATGTTTTAATGTTTAGTTACATCCCATAAAACACCTAAGCTAATTTCAGCTGTAGAACAAATAATTACGTTTCCTTAACTTTGTTTTAGGAAAGCATATTTAAATTTTAAAATGAATCTAAAAACACCCCGAAACCACATGAATTTATGAATATGTTCTGTCTCTCCGTGTGATATTGCCACGCTAGACCTAAAACTGTAGTTGGAATGGCTTAAAGCTCGCTGATAAATGTTTGGGAACCCACTGGAGGTTGTGACTTTGTTTTAATGTGTTTATACTGACTCGATTTTCCAGAACACAACTTTTAATTTCCACACAGTTCAGCATTTAAACACCAGCTTCTACATTAGGTTTTATTCGGAAAAAGTTTCTAGACGTCATACCCTTACAGCGAAAAATCTTCAAACAGACAATTGGATTTTCAATCAACATCTTTTCATTTACTAGTTATTTCAAAAAGAAGTTTTGCAACATATTCTGGTTAAGTCCACCATAAAATGATCAGTGTTTCACCTTTTAAAAACATCACGTGTCGACCCATCAGAACAGAGGAGTGAGTTTGAAAAGAAAATATAATCATAAAAATGATTACACATGTAGAGATTAGACGTTGCTCTGTAAAGTGGACAAACACGGGAGAAAAATCATGGCAGTTGTCTAGATTCAGGCAAACGCAAAAGATGTAAACTTTAGACACGACAGAGGCTGATGCTTGTGCTTGTTCTGGCAGTGAGAGACACTGATTAGACAGTCCAGACCCAAATGGCATCGCTCCACCCGGCCGTCGAGCCAGCTCACAGGTTCTTGTGGGAGTCGTGTTGGCACGGGCCTTGGTTTACAGTGTTCAGGAAGGGTAACTCCTCGCCGCAGCCTCGGAGCTTCAGAACCCGACTGTTCAGATCCAAGCAGCACTGTGAGAGGTTTAGCAGGTGGGGAAAAGTAGAATTAATGCACTGAATAATTCATGAGTCTGAACTGATAGGTGCTGGCAGAATTCAGTGTTTACTTAGATGGATTTTACAATAGTCACACAACACTACGGTTTACATTTTAGGACATCCTCGGGGCTCAGGAAAACATTGTCAGACATCAGATCAAATGGTATCTAACCGTTGGGAAAAAAGCAACAGGTTTCATTTCAGTCTCATCAGATGGGTTTTTGAATGTAACCTGATGCTTTTTTCTTTATGGACTTTTTTGGGGCCCATGTGATATTATTTCCTCATGAAAAAAAAAAAAAAACCTTTTTTTGGCTGCATTCATGCATTTTACTTTCTCACCTGCAAATTTTGAGTTTTACTTTGAAAATCCTGTAAATTGAGAGGAGCCAGTTGAGGTGGCTCGGGCATCTGATTAGGTCGTCTCTAATACAAATATGCAGACATGATGCCACTAATTGTACTTAACCTATTAATATTTTTAACAAAAATGCATAAGCTACAGGATAAAATCACCTTAAAAGGTTGATTTATAGAATTAGAGCTCATGTTCTTTTCACACCCTGGAGTTCTTCTGTAATCGGGCATTTCACAGCACAAAGCACCATTCATGTAACTCTGAAACAAGCACCACCCGCAAATTGGCATGTACTGTTTTCTTTTAGCCTGGCCTGCCAGTCTCGTCCTCTGTTTAATTCTGCACAGAGAGAGAGTCTGGTAACTCACAGGCAGAGAGGCACATGAGGGGCGGGACTAGCCAGCTCAAAAAGAACCAATCAGAAAAAAGACGGAAATGCTGACTGTACGGCACGACGCTGTAGTTTATTAGCTGTAGTCAAAAATGGTGTCTGGCAACGGCGCTAACATCTTATATATATTTTTTTAGAAGAAAGGCTTTTAGCGCGTCTACTTGTTGTTTTAAAGACGTGTCCAAGTCATTTAGACCAGGGGAAAGAGCCACAGCGAACTCCGCTTCAGTCACCATGTTTACGACAAACTCGGTGTTGTGGTGTGTGGCGTACGCTGCTCAGCGCTGATTTGCTCTGTTAGAATTCTCGGGGGTGGGGTTATTTGAATAGGAGAGTTCCCAGACCCTTTCTCTGTTCAGAATTAAACAGAGGAGGAGTCTGGCAGGCCAGGCTAATTTTCTTTGGCTTTAAATGACATTTTTTTTAATGTGCACATTAAGAAGAAGAAGAAAATTCACATCAAAGAATTTCCTGAATTTGCTCTTATCTAGTTTTGAGCCACTGATAACGGGCTGCACCGCCATCCTCCTTTGCTTTTCTCCTCAGAATACAGCAACAATTTAAAATTCTGCTGCCATCATATCTTCCTTTTGCGCTCTTTTATTAGTGCCTTTTGTTTTTCTTTTTATTGCTTATTTAATAGGCATTTTAGTCCGTTTGAAAACATACACACACGCACGCGCGCGCACACACACACAGGAATACACACTGTGGCTCACAAATATTAGCAAGGCAAATGAGGATCTTACTTTAAGTTCCAGCAGAGTCTGCAGACCGAGGCACAGTTCATATGCCTCATCGTCTAAAGGGGAAAAAGAGGAAAGATGAGAGCAGAGCGGGAATTCTCATTCATTAACAGCCTCAACTCAACATGCATAAATTAGCCTGAAGTAGAACAAAACTGTTCTACTAAATGTTCCTTCCTGTGATAATGAGAGCTGTTGAGCTTCTGTTCTTGTGAAGATGGGTGTGAGATTTTAGTGGGAAAGTTAGATGCTAATATCAATAAGGCCTGATCCTAGGACTGAATTTGTGACATAGAATTAAAGTCATTATTACATGACTCAATTCAGGATCATTTAACATGTTTAAAACTTTACAAATCATCCCATTTCCTGACAAGCTGATGATGCATGGCAGGTGTGGAATAAATTTTTTGGAGGAATATTTTCTCTGAACAAAATTCACCTGCAACCACCAAACCACAGAGAAAACACATCAGTTCTTACAGAATGCAACCTTTTTCATGACATAAATAACAGCTGGCATTTGATCCCGGAGATGATCAATGATGCAACATGGCTCAGATTGAGAAAGTTTATTTTTTATTTACAGCAGACTTTGGTCCTGTGCCTAAACCAGACTATTAATAATCAATGATCCAATAAGAAAAACACAACAGTTTATTTTCCCATCAATAACTTTGCTTTTTGTTCTGTTTCCATCTTGGTGCTTGATCTTCTTCTGAAATGTTTTTTATTTTCGCAGAATTACAAGAATGGCCGGCAGTACGTCGGGCTCATTTCCAGTGAGAGTTGGACACCACCAAGGCTGCCCTTTGACATCGATTCTGTTCACAACTTTTATGGACAGGATTTCTAGGCACAGCCAAGGTGGTGAGGGTATTCGTTTTGGTGACTTGAGGATGAGGTCTCTGCTTTTTGCAGATGATGTGGTCCTGTTGGCCCTCACCTATGGTCACAAGCTTTTGGTAGTGACCGAAAAAACAAGATCACTGATACAAGCGGCCAAAATGTTCTCATTTCGCAGGGTGGCTGGGCTCTCCCCAAGAGAGGTGGCTTTGGCATCTGGTTAGGATGCCTCCTAGATGCCTCCCTGGAGGCCCAGACCTCTGTGCTTAGGCTACTGACCCCAGATAAGAGCAGGAAGATGGATGGATGGACGGATGGATAGCTCTCAGAAACAGATTAAACAGAATTATTGAATTCGTCTATAAAGAAATCATGAAACAGAAATATTAATATTAAAATGCTCTATACATTTATCGTCGTTGTCGTCGTCTTCCTCCGCCTATCCGGGTCCGGGTCGCTGGGGCAGCATCCCAACTAGGGAGCTCCAGACCGTCCTCTCCCCGGCCACCTCCACCAGCTCCTCCGGCAAGACCCCAAGGCGTTCCCGGACCAGATTGGAGCTGTAACCTCTCCAACGTGTCCTGGGTCGACCCGGGGACCTCCTGCCGGCAGGACATGCCCGAAACACCTCCCCAGGGAGGCGTCCAGGAGGCATCCTGACCAGATGCCCAAACCACCTCAACTGACTCCTTTCGATCCAGAGGAGCAGCGTTTCTACTCCGAGTCCCTCCCGAATGACCACGCTCATCACCCTACTTCTAAGGCTGAGCCCGGCCACCCTACGAAGGAAACTCATTTCGGCCGCTTGTATCCGCGATGTTGTTCTTTCAGTCATTACCCAAAGCTCATGACCATAGGTGAGGATTGGGACGTAGATCGACCGGTAAATCGAGAGCCTGGCTTTCTGGCTCAGCTCCCTCTTCACCACGACAGATCGGCTCAGCGTCCGCATCACTGCAGACACCGAACCAATCCGCCCGTCGATCTCCCGATCCCTCCTACCCTCACTCGTGAACAAGACCCCGAGATACTTTAACTCCTCCACTTGAGGTAGGACCTCTCTCCCGACCCGGAGTTGGCAAGCCACCCTTTTCCAGTCGAGAACCATGGTCTTAGATTTGGATGTGCTGATCCTCATCCCAGCCGCTTCACACTCGGCCGCAAACCTACCCAGCAAGAGCTGAAGGTCAGAGCTGGATGAAGCTAGGAGGACCACATCATCCGCAAAAAGCAGAGACGAGATTCTCCTGCCACCAAACTTGACACACTCCACACCACGGCTGCACCTAGAAATTCTGTCCATAAAGGTAACGAACAGAACCGGTGACAAAGGGCAGCCCTGGCGGAGTCCAACCCTCACCGGGAACAGGTCCGACTTACTACCGGCTATGCGGACCAAACTCACGCTCCTCTGGGAAAGAGACTGAATGGCCCTTAACAGAAAGCCACCCACCCCATACTCCTGGAGCGTCCCCCACAGGGTGCCTCTGGGGACACGGTCATAAGCTTTCTCCAAATCCACAAAGCACATGTGGATTCGTTGGGCAAACTCCCATGCCCCCTCCATCACCCTTGCAATGGTATAGAGCTGGTCCACAGTTCCACGGCCAGGACGAAAACCACATTGCTTCTCCTCAATCTGAGATTCAACTATCGATCGGACCCTCCTCTCCAGTACCTTGGCGTAGACCTTTCCCGGGAGGCTGAGGAGTGTGATCCCCCTATAGTTGGAACACACCCTCAGGTCACCCTTCTTAAAGATGGGGGCCACCACCCCGGTCTGCCACTCCACAGGAACTGCCCCCGAGGACCACGCAATGTTGCAGAGACGTGTCAACCAGGACAGCCTTACAACATCCATAGCCTTGAGATACCCTGGACGAATCTCATCCGCCCCCGGTGTTCCGCCTCTGTGTAGTTGTTTGACTACCTCAGCAAATTCTGCCCCCGAGATTGGACAGTCCATCCCCAGGTCTCCCGGCTCTGGTTCCTCCTCGGAATGCGTGTAGGTGGGATTGAGGAACTCCTCAAAGTGTTCCTTCCACCGTCCGACTATAGCCCCAGTTGACGTCAGCAGCTCCCCATCCCCACTGTAAACAGTGTGAGCGAGTTGCTGCCTCCCTCTCCTGAGGTGCCGGACAGTTTGCCAGAACCTCTTTGGAGCCGATCGATAGTCTTTCTCCATGGCCTCACCAAACTCATCCCACACCCGAGATTTTGCCTCGGCCACTGCCACTGTTGCACCCCGCTTGGCTATCCGGTACCTGTCTGCTGCCTCCGGAGACCCACAGACCAGCCACACCCTGTAGGCCTCCTTCTTCAGCCTGACGACTCCCCGAACCTCTGGTGTCCACCAGCGGGTACGGGGGTTGCCACCACGACTGGCACCGGCCACCTTGCGACCACAGCTAGCAACAGCCGCCTCAACAATCACAGAGTGGAACAAGGCCCACTCGGAGTCGATGTCCCCCACTGCTCTCGGGACGCGGTCAAAGCTCTGCCGGAGGTGGGAGTTGATGACCGTCTTGACAGGTTCTTCTGCCAGGCGTTCCCAGCAGACCCTCACTATGCGTTTGGGTCTGCCAGGTCTACGCGGCATCTTCCTCTGTCATCTGATCCAACTCACCACCAGGTGGTGATCAGTTGACAGCTCCGCCCCTCTCTTCACTCGGGTGTCCAAAACATACGGCCGCAGGTCAGATGATACGACTACAAAGTCTATCATCGACCTGTGACCTAGGCTGCTCTGGTACCAAGTGTACTGATGGGCATCCTTATGTTCGAACATTGTGTTCGTTATGGCCAAACTGCGGCTTGCACAGAAGTCCAATGACGAAACACCACTCGAGTTCAGATCAGGTGGGCCGTTCCTCCCAATCACACCCCTCCAGGTCATGCTGTCATTGCCCACGTGAGCATTGAAGTCCCTCAGCAGGACAATGGAGTGCCCTGGTGGAGCACTATCTAGCACTCGTCCCAGGGACTCCAAAAAGGGTGGGTACTCTGAACTCATATTTGGCCCATAAGCACAAAAAACAGTCAGGACCCATTCCCCGACCTGAAGGCGCAGGGAAGCTACCCTCTCGTCCCCCAGGGTAAACTCCAACACACAGGCAGAGAGTCTTGGGGCTAACAAAAAGCCAACCCCAGCCCTCCGCCTCTCACCCGGAGCAACTCCAGCAAAGTAGAGTGTCCAAACCCTCTCAAGGACTTAGGTTCCAGAGCCACTAGCCACGTTTACATTCGCATATTTAATCAGATTGAATGCCCAATCAGATCGAAAATTCTGCATGTAAACATGTCATTCGGAATATTCTGATCCGATTCGGCCCGATCGGATTGAAATTTCAATCCGATTGAGAGAGGTGGTTTATTCCGTTCTTCATTCCGATTGACGTGCATGTACACAGCCATTCGGATTGTTGGGGTAAAACAATGCCCACTGCGCATGTGTGCAACAGCGAGCAGGCCTCTCCGCTGTCATTTGGACTGCCTGACTTCAAAAATGACGGCGTGATTAACGAGCGGCGGCTTTTAAATCCGACGACAAGCCGTCCCCGTTTCAGTAATATTTAATTCAGAACTTGCATTTTGTGGAAGTAAAATAAAAATCCGATTATTGCACAAATCATTCGACAAACATGTTCAAATCTGACTGGAAATACGCAGGTTTATTGCGGGGGTTGCAGCGCACGGATCCCCGTTTCTGTCAGCTTTGAACGCAGCAGCTTCTGCAGCAGGTGATGGAGACGCGCTTGTAAAGAACACAGGATAATGTGGGTTTTACAGACCTGATTGGAGGCTGATGTTGGGTAGGAGAACGTCCTTGGTCAAATACTCTGGACGACAGTAAAGTCCGTGTTAAACGCACGTAAACGCAGATGACCTGAGATGCGGTTCGTTAATGATGAACACAGGCTTCAAACTTTCTGAACATCTTCTGTTATTTTGTTTGAACAGATTTTTCCCAACAGTTTCAGCTGATTGTCACATGTTATTAATAATAAGCCACAACAGAGCTCAGTAATAAAACATGAGTCTAACCCCCCCACCCCACCACCCCCACCCCCCACCCCGCTCTGTGCCGCAGCTGTCACTTCAGACCCGCGGACCAGCTGATCAAGAGGCAGAAACATAACCCTCCCTTATTTTAATCAACAATAAAATGCAGCAAAGCATATATCTGCAGTTATTCACTGAAGAAAACGTAACTTCTATGAGCTAAATAAAAACATTAAATTGAATAAATGGATCAGGAAAGCAGGAAGAATAGTTATTTCTGTTTTTACACTTTTCATTTCGTTTCATGGCGTTTGTTTACAATTTCTCTTTCGGGAAAGGCAACTCTGCGCATGCTCAACCTATTTATTCGGATTAAATGCTTGGTGCGTATGTACGCACGGCATGATCGGATCATTTCATTTCGTGTCCATGTGAACAGAGATTCGGAAATTCCGATCAACCAAGATTTCAATTGGATTGAGGAAATTTGGCACATGTAAACTTAGCTATAGCCATGTGTCGAGGTGAGTCCGACTATATCTAGCCGGTACCGCTCAACCTCTGCCACAAGCTCCTGCTCCTTCCCCGCCAGCGAGGTGACGTTCCATGTCCCAAAAACCAGTTTCCTTGTCCGGGGATTGGACCGCCAAGGCTCCCGCCTCGGGCTGCCACCCGATCCACACTGCACCGGACCCTTCATGTTCCTCCTGCGGGTGGTGGGTCCACAGTTTATCATAATCTAGATTTTTCCATTGTCACAGTATGGCTCATTTTGGATTTTCTGTAACACAACTGATGCAGATGTTTCTTTTTTATTCTACCTTTGACAAGAACACATGAGAACCAAGTTGGAAACCCCTTTGGGCATGTAATATTACACCAGGCATACAGTTAAAGCAGCTAAAGCGAATCTGCAGACAAACTTGGCTTTGAACGCAAACAAGGTCACGCAGCACTCACCCCCTCCCCTCTAGGATCTTCCCTGGGATACTTCTGCCAGAACCAGAACCCCACAATGCCAGAGGAAACAAGATGGCGCTAAACACCAGTCGCCGTTTTCTAGGTCTAAACGTCTTTAGTTCTCCGTGACTTTAAATGGTGGTTTTTGTTTTGGGACTCTGGTAGTTTGTCCTAAAGCTGGCTGTTTCTTCTTGTCTGATATTATTGAGTGGATAACCTCACACACCAGTGGTGTTCTGTTGATTAATACGTGAGTGCATAATGAGTAATAATCATTTAGGACAACCTTCATGATGATGTACATTTACTCAGATCTAAGTAATAAATATAGATGTGTTTAGTATTGAGTAGAAAACGTTGGTATGCTAACTATAGACACGAATACGTAGAAAGCCCATTAGGTACTGGAAAGCGTAACAGCGTCACCGCCATATTGGTTGGGTCTCCTCACTGTCCAAACCCAATTGGAGTCAATGCAGGGTAAGCAACTGTGCCCATTATGTGCAGCCTACTGTTGCAAAAACCGGTGTACTGTTGAGAACAGATCATGTGGGATTACTGTTAACTTTTCTAACATACCTGTTGGGATTTATATTTATTTTATTTAAATATACTTTAACTGTCATGCCATATCATATGTCTGATTTTGTGAAAAAGCATTAAAATATGTGTTTTTTTAGTTGGGTAAGCACATTCGTCTGTAGAAATAAATGCTCCAAGACAGCGGCTAGCCGCTACGCCAGCTCCAATAGGCAGTGTCAGCCCATGAGTCATCTACATATAGGATGGCTGTGATGCTAACATGCTAAATATATTCTGTAACGGTCATGTAAATTTGTTGGAACCTGTTAGCTAAGGATAGCACTTTAGCTCAAGGCACCACTACACCAAAGTGCAGCCTTCCATCCAGAGAAGTTAACATAGTTACTTTAGTCTTTAAGAATTTGAGTCTTCCAGATGCAGTTAGTTTTCTAACTGATATTCTTACCTTTCACATATGCTGAACATCGGGCCGTCTGTCTGCCCAGCTGCAGCTGCAAACCCGTCACTGAGCTGTTAACTCCACATGGAGAACTGTCCTCACTGGGCACCAGTCTAACAACACACAAATCACACAGTCACACTTGCACAACTTTCTGTGGTTTCAATATTTGGGTAGCTGCCTTCCAGAAACAGATTTTGTTGGAAAAATAGAGTAAAAGCTACAAGCATGTCATGCTGATGTGAACCTGTTGCAAAGCAGGGAACACCCTTGACTGTAGTGAGGCCAATCCTGGGAAGAGATGATCGTTCCAACTTTTGTCTGAGCTGACAGCTGTGCGGGCTTGTTATGCGTCTAGCAAGGATGCTGCCAGAAAATCTGAATGCGTGAAAAGGCCTGCAGAGACGGCCTTCATCTACAATGCTCGGATCTGTACATGAACATTTAGGGACTCGGTGATTCTGATCAGAGAACCCTATTAACTGATTTTAGTCCTGATAAACAGCAACAACATTTTTGTAAACCACCACTACCAAAAATACAGCAGCCAGGATGAAAAGGTTGGTTTTAGCTGATTTTAGTGATCGCCATAAAGCTGTGTTGATTTTAGAATTCATAATTTATATTTCAAAGATTCTTAATCCAGTTGAGATCCATACATGTAAAACAAAAGCTTTTATTTTTTCTTTCTTTGCAAGATTAAGACATACTTCACAAACTGCTCTTGGCAGCCAACATGCTGTTAGAAAACATCTTTGAACTTCTTTTCTTGGATTTATTTATCTTTTTTAGGTATAAACTATTTGATCTGAGCTCATTCTTTATGTGTAGTTGGTTTGTCTCTACATCCCAAATATTATTTATCAATATACAGCAACCGTGGGGTGTTTGCTGTGAAGAGACGGCATTTCTTACCCGAGCCTCTGGCAGCAGGACACGGAGATGTGGTTATGTATGCTGCCAGTGTTGATGGATGCCTTGACTTCGGTCTCACAGCACTATGAGGAAGACAAAAAGGGGATTCTGGTGTCATGTTTTTTCTTTTTGCCCTGGTGCTGCAGCTCAAAAGGAAACAATTTATCACAACAGCTCATGAACACAGCTCTGAGGAGTGTTTAAAAAGCCCACTGATCTGAAGATTTATCCGACTGCTGTGGACTTTTAAATCTGCCAAATGGAGAAATAAAGTATCTGGTTGCTAATTAACTTAGCACAAACTTCCTATTAGTGGACTCTGTACAAACTAGTTAAATTCTGAGCCTTGATCTGTATCGATCCCGTGTTGCTGCAGTCATTTGATGCACCACGTGGCTAAGGTTAAAATTTAAACTAGTTATATGATTTTGTGTAGGATTTGATGCCTTAAGTTGTTTTCTGGCTTTCAGCTGAAGTATTAAGACTTGTGTTGCCAACAAAAGATGCTGATTCCTCATTTTGTTGAGTGCACTTTGATTTTTCAGGTTTCTACTTCACTGGAGCATGAAATGTTTAGCAAGTGAGTCATATATGCATAAATAACACATTTACAAAGCTGCACTTGGACATGAAAAACAGGAGACGGGGTTTAATTATTTCTGTAGTGTCAAAATAATTAGTATCTTAAAATTGGAATATTACTGAGTTGCAGACCCAGAAATGGTTGTCTGGTATATGTTATCAATGTCTCGGTGATAACAATGGATCTAATGACGGCAAAATGTGGTGATGGTAGATTCTTAGCAATCAGGCCTGCATTTCCCATCAGCTCAAGAGCTTTTTAACAAAAGTAATCTTTGGTTCAATCTGTGCTTTCATGAAGACCCACTCTCTTTCTGCAGAAAATGTGTTTGTTTCACCCAAAAAAGAGTCAACAAATGACATGTTATTCATGTTGTTACTGTTAAAGGTATAGTAGTAGTTTTTCTGAAGTATTTTTGACATATTGCTCAAAATGCTCTTTATATACTGACTCAGTGGTGGCTGGTGGCTATATTTGTAGGGTGGGCTAACATACGTTTATTAAAGTGCTGCTGTTTAGAGATTTTTTGCCACACATCAGTAACTGATGGCAACCAGTAAATGAAACATTTTTCAAATGAATCATTGTAATCACCTCTGACATGTACAATCCTGGAAAAACCAGTCATTGAGAATGCCCAATTCTTAATGACTGAATGCCGGTCCATCAAGGGCGCCCCAAGGGGTGGCCAGGGGTGGCCATGGCCACCCCTAAAAATTTGCTGGGCCCCCAAGAAAAGCCAGTGTTAATAAATCTTATTAATGTTCAGTCAAACCATAAATTGATCTTGTTTATTCAAGACATAATTGTAAAACAAAATTAAAATAATACAATGAACGAGTAAAGAAATATGTTTCTGCTGCTCACCGTTTTAAAAAAGTTTTTATCTCCATTTTTTTTTGTGAATACAGCAACACAGGCGAATTAACCTGAAAAAATACCTTTTTTAATTAAATTTGAAATAACATTTTAAATAACTAAAATGTTTTTTTCTGAAATGTTTGTGTTTGGAAAATTTAAGTTAAATGTTTTAGATACGTACTGTTATTTTTTTAAATAAAAACAAATAAAGGAGCAGTGCTATACATCACCACAGGCTAAACTCTCCCAGAGTTACCACAAGGACCAATTTGGTGTGCCACCCCAAACATTTATTTGGCCCCATCTGGCCACCCCTATCAAAAATTTCTGGAGGTGCCCCTGTGGTCCATCCACCAAACTTCCCTCTGAATTATACTCCACCCTATTTGTATTTGTGTCGAATCACATGTCTCAGTTTGCAGTAGTTGAACAGGAAGTGAACCCCTTGAATGATGGGCATGAACAGAAAGAAAATTAAAATGGTACTTCACTGAAAAAACATGTTTCAAGTTTTTGTGATTATAATTGGTCACTCAGTTTTTCATGCAAGCTGAACATGAAAATAGTCTCCTACACCTATCTCCTGCATTAGCTTCTGATAGAAAATAGATGCTGAAACTCTAGGATTAGAAAATCCTGACAGATCTACATCACACTGTCGCTTAACATTCATGGACACAACCTTGACTTGTAATGAGGAAGTCTGTTGTTGGTTTTGTGTTCAAGAAACAGCAGAGAACTTCTCTACTAGTAGAAGCTAACCATTATTAACACCACCTGAGCATTGTTTTCCTTGAGTACAGCATACAAGTCATTCATTCCTACTAGAGACCACTGCAAATGTATTAAATAATATGAGTAGGATACCACTTTAAGGGCTGCAATTCCTATTTAGTTTGATAGATATGATTGTGTTATGTTTTATGGTTGTTTGACAGTATCCATTGCATCCAGCATTATCCTGTCTTCTGGAGGTGTATGTTGGGGGCGGGGTTGAACCTTTGAATTGTGGATATTCAAAATCTAGCTTGCTCAAAGATGTTTTTCTAGGAACTTCTACCTCTACGTGATTTTTTTCTTTGCAGTTAAAATCCAAAGTTAAATCCAGTATCTAACTGGGCTACCAATTTTTAAACAAGTAGCCATTTAGTAAATGTCCCAACTCTTGTTAACTTTTTCATTTCCTGTAATGAGTTACAGAATCACGATCTAATGCCGGTGGATTTGTTCAAAACATTTGAAAATAAAAATTTCTCTACACATTTTTTGCTAAGTCATTGTGGAGCCATTTTTGAGCCAGAAATGTGACAACCTTTGGTTGGAGACCAAATTGCAAACAGAGATCCAGTGTTTCTCTTCTAGTTCCTTTTCTGTTCTCATCTTGTGCACAGAGTAGCAAATATTACTGCTTTTGCAAAAAAACTACACAGCAGCTTTTATCCTGTGGCTATCAGGGCACTGAATGGCAATTAACACCCCCACCCCACCCCGAATTCTTAATTCAATTTTATGTGCAATATATAATAAACTAAAAAAAGCTAAAAAAAAAAAAAAAAACACTTGTACGTCGCTTTGGATAAAAGCGTCTGCGAAATGAATAAACATAAACATAAACATAAACTGGTGCAATATTATTATGTGTATAATTGTTAGCCGTCTTTCACACATAGTCAGTGTGAAATGATTCAAGTGCAGAGGTTCATGTGCAGTACTGCTCTCTGGTTTAATTCTTTAATATATATATATATATATTAGATCCTTTTTATCTTTATATATACATTTTTTAAATCTAATTATTTGTTTTCAATTTCAGACACGGGGATTGCATCTAATTTCATTGTACTTGTTGCAATGACAATAAAGGTTATTCTGATTTCTACTTTGTTTGCTGACAGTTTCAGCGTCACACAGTCACCATCATCAGAGCTTTGTTGGAGTTGATGGCGTCACCTCCACTGTATGTCCACGAGCAGTAGAGGGCAGAGAGCGACATCGTTCCCTACTGCCCGCGAAAGAAACAACGGAAGTGACACCATCAACACCGGCAAAGCTCTGATGGGAAAATTATTTTCCGTGCCTCCAAAGTTGATCTTCACCCGTGAGCGTCATGTGTCGCGTTATCAGGAAGCTAACAATCTATGAACTATGAGATTATTTTGGGACGCCGCTATGCCTAAAGTGAGGTGCAAACTGGAAAAGCTTCTGCAGCTCACACTTCGACAACGGATTCTGATAGAACGGTAGAGATAGAAACATGCTGATTCTTCCAGATGTAACAAGTGAGTCTACTCATTCTTTTTTTTAATTCTTTTTTTTTGTAGTTTTGGCGTGTACATGGTCATGGAGCACAATATTCTGTGACTCTTCATTTAACTGTAAAAATGTTTAAAAACACTAGCTTTCTGTTCAGGTAATGGCTGGCAGTGAATGAGTTCAAATGAAAGCTGCATCCTTTCACCTTCTAGTCTTAATGCTAAGCTAATGGTAGCTCTTAGCTTTTATTTGGTGGTCACACTGATAAAGAACAGCTGGCATATGATCAAACAAGCATTCTTCTCAAATATTTCCCATTGACCTTTCTGTGTTTGACTCTTCCTGGTAAAGCCTTAAATAGCAATAGGCAGTTAGATCTATTTCCGTTGACATTTTGTTTTTTTACGTCCCAGTTCCTCTGCTCCCTGAAAGGCGTTTCACATCTCAAAGATGCTTCTGTAGTTCAACAGATTGCAGTGGTTTATGAGTAGTTCATGTCTCTAAGGCCCCTTCTCTTCAACTGCCTTTTAAATATCTGTGTTGCACAAGAAATGAAGGAAGAATATTGAAATATAAAATGAACATATGGTTTCTCTGCAGGCGGGTGGGATGATCAGTGTGGTTGGCACCACCCTCACACCAAGAGGCCAACGTGTTTCATAATAAAATCATGAAAAGGTTTTATCTTCATGGGATAATTTTGTTTTTAATAGTCTCAGAAATTATTCTCAGCATGTTGTTAACATTATGTCATTTAATATTTATACACTAGAGCTATAAGGAATATAAGTCTGAAATGCTTTCCTGTGAGGTCTTCATGAAAAAAGGCTCCAGTTTTAATGCTTTATTTTAATAATTTCAGTTGTTACTTTGTACAAAACTTAAGACATAAAAGACGAGTAGCTGTTATTATGAACACATGGTTAAATATAGGCCTAGTAAATCATGATTTCAGGTGTTTACAGGTGCTGGCCAGTAAATTAGAATATCATCAAAAGGTTGAAAATATTTCAGTAATTCCATTCAAAACGTGAAACTTGTACATTATATTCATGCAATGCACACAGACCAATGTATTTCCGATGTTTATTACGTTTAATTTTGATATTTATAGGTGACAACCAATGAAAACATCAAATCTGGTATCTCAGAAAATTAGAATATTCTAAAGGCCAATGAAAAAATGTTTGTTTCTCTAATGTTGGCCAACTGAAAAGAATGAACATGAAAAGAATGTGCATGTATAGCACTCAATACTTAGTCGGGTATCGCGTCATACCCGTGTCACAACCCGTGCACGCGCATTGGGTCCACAGCCCGCGTGTGAACGGGACTCGCGAGCGAAAATATACATGGCGAGAGGTCATTTGTGCACTGAGAGGGAGCAAACTGTGTCTGTGAGCGCACAAGGATGTGCACAAGTGACAAACCTGCGTGCGCGCGTTGTCAACGAGCACACGGCAGAGGAAAACGTGCGCGCGCGGCAGCCTCTGTGCGCGCTCGGCAGCCTCTCTGCGCGCTCGGTTTCTGACTCCTGCTCGCTCGGCTGTAAGGGCTTTTGGCACTCTGGAGGCGTGGCCTGTGGCAGATCTTGTCTGTCCTCTGATTGGTTAGTTCACCCCGCACTTTACCCTCTATGTATATAAAAAAGTCTGATGTTCAGTAGTTGCTTGCATAGCTCAGCTGGGAGAGCGGGTGACTCTCTCCCCGGAGGATCCAGGTTCGAGTCCGGGCAAGGAGAATGTAGTAGACGTCATGTTAATTTTTCTTAATTTCAGGTATTTTACAGTTGTGACCGTTCAACTGTCATTAAACGTCCGAATGTTTGCTGGGCAGTGTTTTAAAAAGTGCACATAAGCTAGATGGTTTTAACCATATAAAATTACATTTTTTGTGATACTGGAAAAATACATACTGAAATAAAACTACTGATTGAAAACTTTATGACTGTGGTTGTACAATATATGACTCACTAATACACTGCAAACTCCCTTAGAGTGGGGCTTCCAGAGAGAGAGAGAGAGAGAGAGACAGAGAGAGAAAAGTTCTTGCCTCATTAATGAATTTTTTTTTTTTTTTCAGTATTTAATTGACAAATTATCCTTTCAAATAATTAATTGATGAGTTACATAATTGTCCATTTAGAATTGTTGAATGGACTGAGTCAAGTTTGGTGCACTTTATATATTTCAAAACATGTTTTTTTTTATTTTAATGATGCATATAAATAATTTAAATGTTAATTTAATGAAATATTTCTATTTTTTCATTACCTCACCCTTGTTTTGACAAAAACGGGACCTTGCTGGATAATATCATGGAGAAACTATTTGTTCACAGTACATGGCTCAGTGAGGATCTGTGTAAAGGAGGAGATACTCAGAAATCTGTCTGCAGATTGTTACAACCCAGACTGGAAGTGGTGGGCTGTAATAAGAAAGGAGACCAAACAGAGGAGTGGGGGTTCAACAACTGATTTATTTAACAAAAGAAAGGATTTACTAAAGCAAGTTAGTGAACAGAAAATGGCCATCTCAAGGTTTTACTCGGATGTCCCTCAGCAGGGTGCAGCACTGTTGAAGGTCATCTGAATGAAAGCTTGATATGCAGTTTCTTTATGAAATGGACAATTATGTAACTCATCAATTAATTATTTGAAAGGATAATTTGTCAATTAAATACTGAAAAAAATAAACAATTCATTAATGAGGCAAGAACTTTTCTCTCTCTCTCTCTCTGGAAGCCCCACTCTAAGGGAGTTTGCAGTGTATTAGTGAGTCATATATTGTACAACCACAGTCATAAAGTTTTCAATCAGTAGTTTTATTTCAGTATGTATTTTTCCAGTATCACAAAAAATGTAATTTTATATGGTTAAAACCATCTAGCTTATGTGCACTTTTTAAAACACTGCCCAGCAAACATTCAGACGTTTAATGACAGTTGAACGGTCACAACTGTAAAATACCTGAAATTAAGAAAAATTAACATGACGTCTACTACATCCTCCTTGCCCGGACTCGAACCTGGATCCTCCGGGGAGAGAGTCACCCGCTCTCCCAGCTGAGCTATGCAAGCAACTACTGAACATCAGACTTTTTTATATACATAGAGGGTAAAGTGCGGGGTGAACTAACCAATCAGAGGACAGACAAGATCTGCCACAGGCCACGCCTCCAGAGTGCCAAAAGCCCTTACAGCCGAGCGAGCAGGAGTCAGAAACCGAGCGCGCAGAGAGGCTGCCGAGCGCGCACAGAGGCTGCCGCGCGCGCACGTTTTCCTCTGCCGTGTGCTCGTTGACAACGCGCGCACGCAGGTTTGTCACTTGTGCACATCCTTGTGCGCTCACAGACACAGTTTGCTCCCTCTCAGTGCACAAATGACCTCTCGCCATGTATATTTTCGCTCGCGAGTCCCGTTCACACGCGCGCGAGTCCCGTTCACACGCGCGCTGCCATGTATATTTGCGCTCGCGAGTCCCGTTAACACGCGCGCTGTGGACCCAATGCGCGTGCACGGGTTGTGGCACGCTTTAAACGCCATAGTCGGGGCTCCTTTTGCCTCAATAACTGCAGTAATGCGGCGTGGCATGGACTCGATCAGTCTGTGGCACTGCTCAGGTGTTATGAGAGCCCAGGTTGCTCTGATAGTCGTCTTCAGCTCCTCTGCATTGTTGGGTCTAGCGTATTGCATCCTCTGCTTCACAATACCCCATAGATTTTCTATGGGGTTAAGGTCAGGCGAGTTTGCTGGCCAATCAAGGACAGGGATACCATGGTCCTTGAACCAGGTGCTGGTGGTTTTGGCACTGTGTGCAGGTGCCAAGTCCTGTTGAAAGGTGAAGTCTGCATCCCCATAAAGTTGGTCAGCAGCAGGAAGCATGAAGTGCTCTAAAACTTCCTGGTAGACGGCTGCATTGACCCTGGACCTCAGGAAACAGAGTGGGCCAACACCGGCAGATGACATGGCACCCCACACCATCACTGACGGTGGAAACTTTACACTGGACCTCATGCAACGTGGATTCTGTGCTTCTCCGCTCTTCCTCCAGACTCTGGGTCCTTGATTTCCAAAGGAAATGCAGAACTTGCTTTCATCAGAAAACATAACTTTGGACCACTCAGCATCAGTCCAGTCCTTTTTGTCCTTGGCCCAGGCGAGACGCTTCTTGCGCTGTTTCATGTTCAAGAGTGGCTTGACACACGGAATGCGACACCTGAATCCCATGTCTTTCATGAGTCTCCTCGTGGTGGTTCTTGAAGCGCTGACTCCAGCTGCAGTCCACTCTTTGTGGATCTCCCCCACATTTTTGAATGGGTTTGTCGTCACAATTCTCTGCAGGGTGCGGTTATCCCTAGAGCTTGTACACTTTTTTCTACCACATTTTTTCCGTCCCTTCGCCTGTCTGTTAATGTGCTTGGACACAGAGCTCTGCGAACAGCCAGCTTCTTTAGCAATCACCTTTTGTGTCTTGCCCTCCTTGTGCAAGGTGTCAATGATTGTCTTTTGGACAGCTGTTAAGTCAGAAGTCTTCCCCATGATTGTGGTGCCTTCAAAACAAGACTGAGGGACCTTTTAAAGGCCTTTGCAGGTGTTTTGAGTAAATCAGCTGATTAGAGTGGCAGCAGGTGTCTTCTATATTCAGCCTTTTCAGAATATTCTAATTTTTTGAGATACCAAATTTGGAGTTTTCATTAGTTGTCACTTATGAATATCAAATTTAAATGTAATGAACATTGGAAATACATTGGTCTGTGTGCATTGCATGAATATAATGTACAAGTTTCACGTTTTGAATGGAATTACTGAAATATTTTCAACCTTTTGATGATATTCTAATTTACTGGCCAGCACCTGTATATGACCTGAAACAGGGTTTCCCTTACATAGGCATAGAAATCCCACCGCCACGCCTACAAGATCCCAAGTTATTTTTTTTTTTTGCACTGTTTCCCGAAGAAGCAGCGGGAACTACTATGTTGTCGCTTGTGATCACAGCCGGCGGGCAGCAAGGAGCAGGCAGGGCAGGGTTAAGTTACAGCATAAGTTACTGAGTTTAAAATTAGAAAGGTAGCAGTGGATATAATGCTTTTTGGTTTACATGTTTCAGTAGCATTAAGATAAACGAGTGTTGACGATCTTGACAGGTTTTCCTCCAGTGCTTATTAGGCCAGGTTCTCCTCCCCCACCAGGCTAAGCATCACTTATTCATGTAAAATTTATTTATTTTTTTCATGTCTGACTTTAACCGCATCTAATACTGTATTACGGCGTGAGCGCAACAGCGACAACTTAAGATCGATGTGTGAGCAGCGTGAGAGGTCGGGTGTTTCATCTGAACCCTTAAAACCTCCAGCAGGCTACGCTGCACTATTGACGTGTTAGCGCGCAGCGCTAACAACTTAGCGACGTGACATGTCTCGGAGAAAGCGTAAAAACACGTTGGACGCTTCTTCTGAAGCGGGAAAATAACACCTCTTCTTAAGCAGAGCACGACGTCGCCTCGGCTCGTTCACGGCCGAGCCGCACACCGGACTGAGCTCGATAACATTGACCCAGCACAGCCACTGGGTCGTTGGAGCTGCCCCGTGACTGCCTGATGGAAAACCAGCGGGTTCCATCAGACTCGTAGTTTCTTGTTTTTGCTGGGGACCCCCTGTATTTTACCGCTCCCTCCTGCAGTCTTCCCCTATTAAAACTTAAAATGATTCTGTAAATTTCGTGTATCAATAGAAACAATCTCTGCCTCTGCCAGCTGCAGTAAATGTAATTTCCAAATAATAAATAAGAGGTGCATTCATTTGTGTATCTCCTTTGATCCGCATTAGTGATATTCTCAGCACCAGAACAATGAAGCAAAGAAAGATTCCTGAGTTTGTTTGTAATTTTATTTATTAGGTGCGTCTGACCTGTGCTATTTTTCTCTGAAATGAGATCAAATCAGTGCTTCTATGGGTTGTCTCCTCTCTGCACTAAAAAAATTTACTTTATTTAGGGACTTGTCATAATTTCTCTCCCCCCCCCCCCCCCAGCCACAGTTGGAAAAATTCCTAGGGGAAACACTGTGAAATCATCATTATCATGATTATAATTGAAGAACTGGGTTTAGGTTTAATTGTGGTTCTTTTTTTTATTCATACTGATGCTTTTTTCTTCTTTTGATCCCATTTCTTGAGACTTTCTCTAAATTTATCCTCTGCCTGTCGTTCCCTTCATAAATAAATATCGTTTCCACTTGCTCAGAAGGAAATCCATCCCTGCCTCTGAAAGTAAGCACTTTTTCTTCCCCTGCATCTTGTTTTCTGTACAGACCGAGACATGCCCCTTTTGTCTGCGTGGGCTTATCAGCAGAAGCACAAACCTGCTCTTTTGTTCGAGCCCTTGCGACCCTGAAATCCCCCCCATATCCCCGAAGTTTAAAAATAGCAGCTGAATGGGCAACCAAGGAACATGTTGATGATAAAACCCAGCAAAGAAAACACAGAGGAAGGGAGGGTTTTCATTATTCTCACATGCAGACGTCACACGTGTTTATACCATCACAAAATGAAAGCAAATCGCTTGATGTTACTGTTAAAACGTCTTTGATTAAATGAAATTTGAGGTCTTTGTGTGACAACAAAAACCACCATAAACATGTTGGACAATGCACTATTACATCCAGTAATATAGATTTTGTCAACAGTAATTTAAACCACTTTCACATCCGGTTGAGTCCGGACCGGGTTGGGTCAGCCCGCTCTCTTTTTTAGGTAGGTGTGAGCTTCAGCTGGCCAATCAATCGATACTGCGTATGTTGGGTCGGCTTCGTACGAAGCTGACCGCAGGTGAGCAGGTCTAGAAGAAATGGTCGGCTAAAGACGGAAAATGTACAAATTTCCTAGCCTGGCAAGCCAGACTAAATAAATGTATTATTTAGTCTGGCCATGCTCCATTGACGGCTCTCGGTTGTGGGGCGGGTTCTACCGTTGTCTTTCAAATGATCTCCGCATTCCACTGGACAAAGAATGTGACATACTCTTGTTTCACTCTGTTGCATCATCCCACCCACCAGGCATATAGAGTGACCTGATTGGCCCATAAAGCGGATAAAGCTCTGTGATTTGTTCACTAAGCAGATAGAGCACTATGATTAGCCCACCATTATGGACCAATCACAGCTCTTTATGTGTTTGAAACCCCTCTAGAGAGCTGTGATTGGCTAGCCAGAGTCCTGGTAGGAGCTGCGGAGGTTCCAATGGAGCATGCCTAGACCAAACTTTGCAAAGCAAGAATTTGGTCTAGTTCACTAGGCTACAGATTACCTAGATGTGATCACAATTAACCTACCAGGGCTGGGCTGGGCTGATTTTCCAGAACTGCGCTGCTCTGGGTGGCTGCATGTTGGAGTAGCTCTGTTGACTATATGTAAGTTTTGCCTTTTCTCGGGCATTTTTTCTTCTAGTTTCTCAAGAAAAACTGTATTTTTTGGACACTTTACTTTTCTGTTTCTGGTGCTGTGAAGCTTGGAGGATTTTTACTGCTATTTTTTAGCTTTTTTCACTTTTTGAGCATTTGTTATGATGTGTAACCATGGCAACAAGCTGGTTTACAATCGGGAGCAGCTGCTTAACATTGGAAAGGCTGAAATAATACCTCAACTGAAGCCACAAATCCCAAATGAGCTAAAATGCAAGAAGCGTGGTGTCACGATCTGCTCCTACCTCCCTCTTACTCCTGCCCCTGATTAGTTTTTATTGGTCTCACCTGCCCCTTGTTGTTCCCTGTGTATTTATACCTCCCATCTTGTATGAGTCAGTGTTGGATCATTGTCGTATGTCGTCGTTCCCGCTGTATCATCTGCTATTAAATCCATTTTACTTTATGTGAGCCTGCATTTCTGCCTCCTGGTCAGCTCCACCACACACGGTCCACCACCACCCACACCGCATCATGACATGTGGGTGTAGAGCGGGAGCAAAACGGAGACAGAGAAAGAGGAAATTCAAACCATCTCTTCCATTGATCATAACGGGCAATGTGAGATCACTGGCCAACAAGATGGAGGAACTCTAAGCCCTTTCAAGGACTCAGCCAGAGTTTCGGCAGTTTCAGGACCGCTGGAGGAGATAATGCAAAGAAGTATTCTCCAGAGAATCAAGAAAATGATGGACAACCCTGAGCATTCTCTTCACAAGACTGTCCGACAACGGAAGAGTGTCTTCAGTCAGAGGCTTCTTCAGTTTCACTGCAACACTGACCGCTACTGGAGATCCTTCCTGCCAACAGCCATTGTAATATACAACAACTCTTTGATGACTTGATTATTATTATTATTCTGAGCTACTACAGCAATCAATTTCCCTCTGGGATTAATAAAGTATTTTTGAATGTAATTGAACTGAATTTGAAAGCACCATTAGACCGCAGCTGTAAATGATTTGCTTTTTTTTTTAAATCTTTAACCCTCCCACTGTCTTTATGGGTGACCCCGCGAGCAAAGTTGACCAATGAGCAAGATTGATGATTTATCCCTTGAGGTCCACGTGGCAGGGGTGAGGTGGTGCTCACTTATGTCCTCTTTTTAAATATTAAACAAGGTTCTTTTAGCTTCGGACATGAAGGTGCTTCGAGAACAGAAGAACAGCTGATAAAGATGCGTCACACAAACACCTTTGACATTTCTGACGAAGACCACAGACGACGGTCGAAACACATAAAGGTAACTCGAAACACCTTCATGTCCGAAGCTAAAAGAACCTTGTTTAATAAAAATTTTTGTTCAGTTTAGTTCATTAAAGCCATTTTACTGCATCTGATTTAGCCTTACATGTTTGTTTGTAACTAGTAGTCAATATTGAGGGTTGTATTCTATAATTAAACATTTAAAATCTGGACTGAAGAGCCGGTATTTTGTGTCCTTCCTGGTGTTTTTGGAGCATTAATGGTTCTCTGTCCTTCTGAAAAGGTTACTTTAAAGCATGAATGCCAACTAGTGCGCAAAAAATCTTGCCACCTGAGATGATCAAAATAATTATTAAAAAAATAACTTTTATTTGTGTCAGGGTCTTTTTAGTCTTTTATTTCCCAGTTTCGTCCTGAAAGACACACATCTTGGTCTTCTAAGCTCCAGCCTGCAGTGTCTCTGAGTTGAGTCCGTGTGGACGTGTAAACCAGGTTGATCTGTAATCATCGTGACTCACTTATCTGTGATACTGACCCGTCTGAGAGCTGCTGGGTTCTGCTAAGCTTTTCATATGTTCCAACGGAAAAGAAAAAGCAGAGCGGGCTTTAAGCGATGAGTCATGTGAGCACAGTGCTGCTTTCTTTGTGTCTTTTGTTTTCAGTTAGCATGCTGACTGTGGAGAGAATCTTTATCCATGTTTTTTGTGTTCGGTACCTTGCACTGAATAATTAAAGCCGCGAGGCGGGTTGAGCTGTCCGTGCTCTCGGGCTTCTCAGCTGAGCGTCCAGCCCCAGCCTCGCTGTTATCATCCTCCTCGTCCGACCGGAGGCTTTTCTCGCTTTCCTCCAGAGACTCCCTCTCCTCAGTTGAGTCATCCGCTGTGCTCTCACTCCTCTCCTCCACTTCGGCAGGTCCATCCTTTGTGTCGGCCAGAGGGGACCGAACTCTGCTGCTCGGGTCCCGGGCCTCACCTTGCAGCCGGGTGATGTTTCCCGCCAGCAGGCGCCGCTGGACTATGCTGTGAGGTTGCTTAAAAGAAGAAGAAAAAAAATGGATTAAGGAAAATGTTGAGTTCCATCATCTACTTTCTGCTGGATTTTTATTGGACATGTTTGCTTCTTCACAGTAACGTGAGGCGCCGCGGCAAGATTAAAGTCAAAATGACGATTAAAAGTCTAAATAGGATTTCCTGAACAAAGTCGAAAACCAACAACTTAGTTCCAGATAAAAAGTCGGAATGAATCAATAATTAGACATTTTATCAGTAAAGCTGCTATCAGTTGGCTACTTCCATAGCAGCACCCACAGCAAAACTTAGAACTTCCTTTAAATCTTCACAATAAGAGCTTCAAACATAGGGCATTTAAAGTTTATGAAAATAGTGGTAACACTTAAGTTTAAGGAACACAAATTAGCAATTAATTAGCTGCTAATTATACGCATATTAGTGGACTACTAAGTCTGAATTAGTCATTATTAAGATATTATTAGGTGCTTATTACCAGTGCTGTAATTCTAATATTAATAGGCCATAAATTAGGATTTTTATCATAATGGTTCGTTAACTCAAAGTAAAGGGTTTGTTGCTGATTAACGCATATGCTAATTAGCTCAAATCAATCCGTGGCTTTTAAAAAAGTAATTCAAGGGGAACTCATTCTTGCCTTAAAGTGGTTAATTAATACAGAACTACTAGTAATTAGGTATAAACAAAATCTGAATTTAGAATGGAGAACATTTTCTTACTTACAAGTGGTTAATTGATTGTTGTTTGGGCTCTAACATGTGGAGTTTAGTGTTTATTTACTTAATACCAGAACATAATATTTTTGGTTATTAATGCAGAATAACTATTCCCCTTGAATTACTTCTTTAAAAGCCACAGATTGATTTGAGCTAATTAGCATGTGCGTTAATCAGCAACAGACCTTTTACTTTAAGTTAACAAACCAGTATGAATGGCTTATTTTGATAAAACTCTTAATTTATGGCCTGTTAATATTGGAATTACAGCAATGGTAATAAGCACCTACTACTATCTTAATAATGACTCATTCAGACTTAGTAGTCGACTAATATGCATATGAATTGGCAGCTGATTAATGGTTAATGTCTGTTCCCTAAACTAAAGTGTTACCAAAATAGTTTATTAATGAATGATGAATGAAAGCCTTATAAGTCCCATAGTCATCATCACACTCTGGTAAAATTCATCTCCACATTTGACCCATCCTCGTGGAGGGGAGCAGTTGTGGCCACGTTCGGACACTATTTGGCAGTTTAACCTCCCGATCCAACCCCTTAAAGCTGAGTGTCAAGCGGGGAGGCATTGGGCCCCATTGTTTAAGTCTTTGCTATGACATGACCGGGAATCGAACCCCGATCTCCCAGTCTCAGTGCGGACACTCTACCACTAGGCCACCTAGTCGTTATCTGACGAAAAAAAGCCTGAGTGCACCTGGTTGAAGATGTAGAAGTAAGCTGGAAGAGAGAGTGGTAGAACATGACGGGATTTGGAGCCTTATTTCCTGATATTTGGACATCTCTCCACTGAGTTAGTTTGCTTGGCAAAGGTGAAGTTTTATCTCCACAAATAACACAAGCCTGGAGGAGTTTTGCTGTTTGGTTTTTCATTTGATCTTTAAAACCATTTTCTATTCACTTTCCTATGAAGAAAAGCATAAATAACCTGTAACTTTCAAGTGTTTTGAGTAACGAGTGTATTTTTGAGACTCTTGCTGGTAAATAAATGGTAAATGGTCTGTATTTGATAAAGTGGCTTCCAAAGCTCCACAACCCCCCATGGTGCTTTACAACACAACTAGTCATCCTCCTAAGCACACACACATTCATGCACTGATGGTAATAAACTACACTGTAGCCACAGCTACCCTGGGGCGCAAGGCTGTCAAGCACAGATGCCGCCGGTGCCTCTGAGCGAAAGAGAATGGATGGATGGATATTCATGTTTTCTTGAAAATTTAATTCTCTTTAGTGATCCTTTAATCTTATGTTAAGACAAATGAAATCCCTTACAACAATATTCAGCCATAGGCATCAGTGTCGAAACATTAGCTAATGTGAACTTTTACAGATATCCAGTCTAACATCCAGGCTGCCTGTTTAACTTTGACCTCTGCTTGTTACTTTACTGTCTGAGTCTGGAAACCCATCACATTCAGGAAGTCCTGATTCATGCCTGCCTTTTATATTTAGGTCATTTTTATTCGTATTCTTTTTTTTTTACCAGCCACTTTTCCCCACTGATATAACTTGAATGTTATCAGCATATTGTTTACAATATGAGCAGTATTGTTTTTTGGTTCAGATTAACGTCAGACTTCCACAGTTTCATGCTGTTGGTGACTGTTATGGAGCTAGGATTGGGATGCGGATAACTCTCTCTTTCTACAGCTCTAACAGAACCCTGCCCTCCTCTCCCAATGATTGGACAGGAATTCGAGAAACGTGATTGGTAGCTAAGACTCTTGCTCTCATTGGTTCCACTCAAGTTCCTCCCACCGACGCTAGAATTGAGACAAAATGATCTGTAACGCTGTAGATTTGAGGTTTGTACCTGTAGAATGAAATGTGTGTTTTGAGAGTTTTGATTTCAAACTTGTACCTTGATTTTTTTATTTTGGAAGTCTGCTAGGAAAAACCGAAAGTTTCATGTTTCTGAATGAATGTTTGATGTTACAAGCTGAGTAGTAAATGTACAAAATAAAAGTTTGATTTTACAAAATAAAAAATACATGTACAAAATGAAAATTTCCTGTTACAAAACAAGAAATACAAGTACAAACTGAGAATTACAAGTTAGAAAACTGAAGTTACAAGTTACAAATCCAAAGTTACGTGTCATGAAACATGTTCCAAGTTACAAAACTTGGTACAAGTTACATTGAATATTGTCCCAATCCTAGCTCCATAGACTGTCTGCCCTTTCTGTATCACATTAGCAGAAAATTGTATTTAAGCTGCCTGTTCCTCTATAATCTGATTGCTTTTGTTTTTACCAGAACACAATCTGTTCAGACCTCGAGCTCCTGCAACTCTAGCAGACTCAAATCATTATAAGGAGTTTGCTGCTTATTCCCTGTTTTCACAATACTTTTCCACAGAGACGTTTCATCAAATGCATCTTCAATTCAATTCAGTTCAGTTTATTAATATAGCGCCAAATCACGACAAGAGCCATCTCAAGACACTTCACAAAGTTAAAAAAACGAATGTGCTCCAGCAAAGAAAGAGCAAAGAAAGCAAAGCGTTTAGAAATCTCTGCATTAAGCATCTGAAGAAGATGAGAACAGAGGTTCTGTAAACAAGGATCTCTGATATTACTGGACCTTGAACATAAGACTTAAGAGAAAATTTAAATGTTTAGTTTTGCTGGTAAAGAAAACTACAAGTACTTCAGATCTAGCGATGGGTACCGAAATCGGTACTTTTTTAGGTACCGACCGAATTCCATAGTACCGACTGAGCACCGATTGACATCATTTGAAACGGTGCCTCGTTTCGGTACCCGTCCTTCATAATGAGAACTTGCCTAGACAGCTGCGCATGCGCAAGAGCGTTATGTCGTCGGTCCCTGCGAGCCAGTTGTAAACAGAGCAGCATGGTAGAAAGAACGCACGCTAACGCTTGGGTCCACTTCACTAAATGTGATGGGTAACTGGGTGATGATGAAACCAGTGACAACGATCTAAGTGAGACATCCTCATCTTAATCTGCTCCGGTAGGTAAATAAAATGTTTAAGATAACGTTAGCTTGATATATTAGCTTCCGTTCCGCTAATGGTGCGTTCGCTTTCTCCTCGGAACTCCAATTTTCCGATTAGAAGAACATGAACGCGCTCTAAAGTTTGGCTTCACTTTACTACATGCGACGGGTGATTGGGTGAAGATGAAACCAGCGACAACGATCTAAGTGTGAGGCATCATCGTTTTAATCTGCTCCAGCAGCTAAATAAACTGTTTAAGATAACGTTAGCTTGGTATGTTAGCTTCCATTGCCACCATTGTTATCAGCTAATGGTGCATTCGCTTTCTCCTCGGAAATTCTAACTTCCCAGTAGGAAAAATCTAATGAAAAAGGACGGCAAAAGGAATGAAGATACACAGTAAATTTAGTTCACAGTAAACATGTTTGCTTCAGTTTAATTATCAGCTTATAAAACTACAAGGACGATGTTAAAATACAAACAGTTGTCTGTTATTTATCGTGATATTTATCAAATATGGTTATAAATTGAGAAAAATATGTATTTAATTATAAAAGAGAATGAAAATATTAAACACTCAAAAGTATCTAAAATTGGTACCGTAATGTACCGGTATCGATTGGGAATTGGTACCGGATCGATTCAAATGTCAAAGGTACCCATCCCTAATCAGATCACTACGTACATAGCATTCATCGTAAACGGCGTCAGAGACACTCGTTTGAATAGATCTACCATTTCTCTTCCCTCTGGAAAGTCCTTCTGTCTGAGTACAACCAAACAAAACCACTTCTGCACTGAATGTTTGTAGAACCGAGAGGGCAAAAAAACATTTTCTTTACTAATCTGTCAGTTTCACATTTGGTCAAACTGTGTCTGTGCTGCTGCTGTTGCTCAGACGGTTGTTATATAAAAGTGGTTCAGCAGGGTTGATCTTATGGTCACATCTTGATCTGGTTCAGAAGCAGGTTGAGATTAGAAACCATAATGATGTGGTTAGTTAAGGTGAGGAATGTGGTTTATGTGAATGATGTCACATGTAAGATAATTAATTGTAAACAGTTATAAATGAGAACAAAGCTCACTGTGGGGGACATTCTCAGCTCTTTTTGCTCACTGGAGTTTATCCACTTTAGGTGTCATAAAAATGATTTTTAGGCTGGGGAGGAGGTTAGCTCTGTCTGGTTTTCCACCCACTTAAAATCAAGCCCTGTCTGCCTCTTACAATCAGTGGGTAGTGAGCGAAATGTTGTGATAATCAGACATATTGGATTAAAGCAGTTCTCTTCAATGTATGAAGTGTTTTCGGGAACCAAACTGCAGGTTGATGGGTTTCGTGTATATTTTGCACTAAGAACATCTAGGAAGCATAAGTGAAAACATTAATAGATGCTGGGCTTTATATTTATCAAAACTCTTTCAGCAAAGCTGAAGAGATTTTCTGGACCAAAGAAGTTTATATTTCCAGTAGGGCCGGGACTTAAACGCGTTAATTATGATTAATTAATTAGAAAAAAATGACTAAAAAAAAACACA
This sequence comes from Nothobranchius furzeri, assembly GCF_043380555.1. NCBI lineage: Eukaryota > Metazoa > Chordata > Actinopteri > Cyprinodontiformes > Nothobranchiidae > Nothobranchius > Nothobranchius furzeri. The sequence goes on along the minus strand of NC_091741.1, from coordinate 39,307,375 downwards.
TTTAATCACAGCTTGCATTTCGAGAAAGGCGGAACCTTTGTTATTGCACGATTTCCTCGTAGACCGAATATCACTGACGCACACAACAATGCACAGTGCTAATGGCTACTAAAATGGGATAAAAACAGAAAGAAGTTGCCTTGCTTTGACTGATGCAGGATTTAGGAAAGCCGCCCGCCTCTTTTCTTAACTTGGAAAAAAAAACTTCCAGACAACAACGGAGTCCGTGTTGCGGACATTTTTCAGAGATCGTCTCTGCTGCGGCTGCCCGGTGGCACCGGAAACTTTACAAAAGTTACGGTAAGCTATATTTTTAACATTTACGTAACATCTGTGCAGCGCTGAAAGCTCCAGACAGAATAATTCTGTGCCCTAACAGTAGTTTATGAAAGTAGTCAGACAAACGAGAGGCACCTGGCTGCCGCTGGGAGAACGCTCCGTGTTCTCACTACTCTGTAAACAATCACAAACAACGTGTCTTAAAGTTGAAAACAGAAGTTTAAGTTAAAACAGAAACACTCTAAAAATGCGATTAATTTAGATTAATTAATTACAAAGCCTCTAATTAATTAGATTAAAATTTTTAATCGAGTCACTGCCCTAATTTCCATTAAATATATGCTGTAGGTCACATTCTTTGGTGGCAGGGCTAAAAGTAAAAACAGGAAGAAGGTTGTGTGTTATGACCCTGAGCTAGTTAACATTTTCTGACCCCCATCTGAGCTGCTAATGAACTATCTGAACTTTTCTGAGCTGGTGAATCTAGTCACCCACCCAAATATCAGTCAGATTACAGATATATTTGATCTTTCAAGGGAGCTCTTGTTTTATTTTCAGCTAGCTAGGAGCTGCTCAGTAGCTATTGATGTTTTTGAGCCCTCACGCTTCCCAGAAATGCAACACAAACCTAGCTATAGGAGGGCATCTGGCTCAAACTTGCAGAAGACGTGTCGTGTTTCATAAAAACAAACAATGTTGAACAAGAATCTGCTTTTAGACCTGCAGAAAGAGAAAGACAAACCAAAAAACGGGGACACACGACAATGCAACATGAGCTAAATATCACTGTATCAACCTAATGAGGAAATATAAAATCAACAGTGTTTTGCTGAACAATCACACAATAATAAATCTGTGCATTTAGTGCCAACCAAAGTGTTAAGACGTGTTCAAAATGCTAAATCCATACCTATGAGAACATTTGTCATAAATGTATTGTATTAATGGAAGATGTTTGGTTTTCCATTATGCAATTATTTGGCTTTTTCCAACCAGCTATAGTTGGTGTCACAAGTCTTTTTCATTGTTCTTTTGATTGGAAACCAAATATGTAGCTTTCAATTCATCAGTGTTTCTCTGTTGTTGGTGTAGATTTATAGAAAGTCATATTCTAAATGTTCAGAACAGCTATCCAGATATATGTGAGGTATTTTTAAGGCAGTTATTTATTAGAATTAATTTTGAGGGTAATGCTAACACAACTGTGTGTGCAACACATTCTCACTCCAAGCGCGTCAAAAACAAACGCTTGTTCAGACACCCTCCGCCTCAGACCCCTGACACCAAAAGTGCCCTTTTTCGTTACTTATGTGCGAAAAGGGGTTTTTCCCTTTTCTGACTGCAGATCCCAATGCAGCGTTACACTGACGCGATGGGATGTCCGCAGCCAGGGCACCAAACAAGCTCATTGTTCCTCACCCTAACCTTATCCTCTTATTTAACCTTCCCCTCACCCCTATCCTAACCTTAACCATCTTGCTAGCGAACATGTTAGTGATGTCAAGGGAAGTCAATGACTACAGAGGGGAATGTGGAACAGAGAGGTCTACATGAAGAAGGAGAGAGACAAACAGAGAGGTCTACACGAAGAAGAGGGAGAGGAACAGAGAGATCAACATGATAAAGAAGAGGGACAAGATGACAATTCCAGCAATGCTCATCATGGAGAAGAACCTGAAATGCACTTTAGGTGCATGGTTTTCAATGTCATTGTGGACACCATCCTGCAAGAGCTATCAGACAGGTTTTCCCATCTTTGGCTTGTGTCTGAGAAATTTTAATTCATCACTAAAATGGATCAGATGACAAAAACTGAGCTGGAAGAATCAGTTACCACATTTGCCATGACTACCTCTGATGTTTCCAGAGATATAATTCAAGAAATATACCCAGCAAGCCATCTACTGAAGGGTTGCAACGCTCTTGAGAAGCTAAATTTCCTCATTCAGGAGAATCTTGATTTGGTGTTCCCGAATTTGACAGTAGCCCTTAGAGTATTCCTCACCATGCCTTTGACAGTTGCATCTGCTGAGAGATCATTTAGCAAGCTAAAGCTTATTAAAACACACCTTCGTTCGAGTTTGAGCAATGATCGCTTGACTCAGTTGGTAGCGATCTCAGTGTGGCGCGGTCTATCTCATTTGATGCTATTCTTGACCAATGGGCGAGTGTAAAGGCACGACATGTTACAGTTTAGTGTAAACATTCGTACATCGAGTACAAGCTGTTGTTCAGATATGTTATATTTGTACTACAGAGAATGTAGCGAGCATTTTTGTTACACATCATTAATTATTTAACTTTTGTTGTTGTTGAGCTGTTCACCTGTTGCAATATATAACATAAAATAAAAGTGAATATCAACAAGATTTTTACTCTTAAACATAAAAATAAATCTGGTTGGAAGCAATGGGATGGTGTCGTGTGTGTGTGTGTGTGTGTGTGGGGGGGGGGGGGGGGCTCAATTATGTGGTTGCATACCCCTCATAAAGTAAGTAGCTGCGCCCCTGATTGTTAGTTAATTAGTGGCAAGCTGCTTGGCAGCTGTCTTGGTAATCTTTGGTAGTGAGTATATTTTTTATGTTTTGCTAATGGTGTGAATGGAGCAGATTACATATAAGATTTTCTTCTATCTGCTCCTTTTCATTTAAGTATTGTACGTTGTATTTGTTCTTTTTATTATTTTGTAAAGTTACTATGTTTTTAAATGAAATAAAAGTTGGTAAAAAATATATTTTGTCTTATATCTACTGAAATTAGAGCCACATCTGATTTTTAGACTGATGCTAAACATATATGATCATTATTTGATTCTGATACTTTGGCCTCTGTGATTAAAGTTTAATCTCATTTGCAGCAGAAAACCTGGTCAGACCGGTTCTAATCTAAAATATGGAAAAATGTGGTTTGATTCAAAGCTGAAATGAGCATTAAGACGTTTGAGTCTGGAGAGCAATCTGCTCTTAGACAGTCAGCATTTTTTATTTGACACATTGACATAAAATTGATGGAAGTTTGTGCAAAAAGCTTCTTTGGTGCTCAGACTGTAATTCTGGCTCCTCTTAGTTGCTGTTTAAAGCCTGGTTGGTGCTTTTTTTAGGTTTTGCCTGACATTCAGAAGTTGGTTTTCTTACACACTTTCATTTGTAAATATGATAAAGATTTCGTTATCAGCTACGTCTGATTTTAAAGGTCAACTTTACTCATATATTAATACACTTAGATTTAGGGCTGCTCAATTAATCGAATTTTAATCACGATTACGATCTGAGTTTCGAACGATTATAAAAACAAAACAAGCCGATTATTTGCTCCTCCCACTTGCACTGCCCTGAGTTGCAAGCTCCTCCCTGACAGTGTTGCCAACTTGGCGACTTTGACGCTATTTCTAGCAGCTTCTCAGACCCCCTTCTTGACTTTTTAAATCTTAAAAGTACCTAGTGAGCACCTCAGAAACATCTCTGGTAAGCCTTTGCTACTTTCTGGATAACTGTCATCGAAATTTCCTGCAGGTTAGCTAAACACTCCGCTTGCGCTCCGTTCTTCAGGATATTAGGAAAGTGAATGATGTAGTGATGTGTCGGTCGCTAAAGAAACCGCTCTCGGAGCCGGCTCCCTGTTGGAGTAACCAGAACGAGTGACACACACCGTACCTGCGGACTCCTGAGCCGCTAAAAACGGCTAAATGTGCGCGTGCGGCGTGCTAAACACACGTGCAGCTTGCCCCGATTGCTGAGACCGGGTTGTGGGGTGGGGGGTGCAGCTGTGGTTGGGACAATTATTACATTAACTGACAGGACTTGTAAATACATAGTTTATAAATAAGGTAGAAATAAGTTCCTCACGCTGATAAATAATAACTAATCTCTCTGAGGACACGGTGCTAGTGCACTCTCCTACAGCACCTTGACACGACTCAATAAATGTTATGCAACATTTTGTGAACATCAATTTATTTGCATGTATTTGTTATAAATGCCACTGCATAATTCTTGCTGTCAGTATTTGCAAGACATTGGTATTTGGGTCTGTACTGGTTAGACTTAAATGAGTTAAACCATGGACGTAACTTTCACTTTAGAAGTGGGGGGGACACCGGGGGGGGGGGGGGGGGAATCTTTACAGTATGCTTTAATGGGAAACAGGCTTCAACACAAACGGTTGTTTTCCGCTTAGTCCTAGAGCTCAACCAGTGTCAATTTAATATAGCGTAATACTGTTTTTGGATGGTATAAAGTGCAGGGGTCAAAACTTGACTTTGGAAAAAGTGGGGGGGACATGTCCCCCCTGTCCCCCCCCCCCCCAAATTACGTCCATGAGTTAAACCAAGGTCTATAGCCCTTGGGTCATAGACTATGAGCTATAAGTATATTGGTCTTTTTATACTGGGAATCAGGAGTTATTTTAGTGATCATCTTGTTTCTTATTTCTTTTTGTCCTGATTGTGCCCCGAGCAATTTTATGACTGAATAAAAACAAATAAAATCAACATAAATTGGAAAATCGTCTTAAATAATCGAGATCTCAATTTCAGTCACAATAATCGTGATTATTATTTTTGCCATAATCGAGCAGCCCTACTTACATTGTCCCTAGGTGGAGTGAATGCCTTGTACTCTGGGAGAAAAAAGTTGTGGGATGTGTGTTTGAGCACGGGGAATTCATCCAGAGGAGAATGTAGCTTCAGACGACATGATTTGGAGTCTTATTTCCTGATATTTGGAGATCTCTCCTCTGACTGGATAATAGCAACGTGATGCTACAGCTGACTGTTTGCTTAGCAACTTTGCTGTTTTATCTCCACAAAAAATTCAAGCCTGAAGAAGTTCTGCCATGTGGTGGAGTTGCTAATGCTAATTCCTACTAGCGGAGATGTTCTCTGCTGTTTCTTGGACACTGAACCAACAACAGCCTTCCCGATTGCAGGTCAGTAGATCTGTCAGGATTTTCTGAACCGTGCATTTTCCCAACTATTTTCCATCAGAAGCTACAGTTGGAGATAGCTGTAGGAGACTATTTTAATGTTCAGCCTGCATGAAAAACTCAGTGTGACCCCTTTTCATCAGAAATAATCATTAAAATGTTTTTAAGTGAGTGCTTTTAAATTAGTCAGAGACAACATCTAAATGAGGTTTACAGGGGGCGATGGTGGCACAGGAGTTAAGTACTGTAATCGGAAGGTTGCAGGTTCGAGCCCCGCTCAGTCTGTCGCTGTCGTTGTGTCCTTGGGCAAGACACTTAACCCACCTTGCCTGCTGGTGGTGGTCGGAGGGACTGGTGGCGCCGGTGCTCGGCAGCCTCGCCTCTGTCAGTGCGCCCCAGGGCAGCTGTGGCTACACTGTAGCTCATCCCCACCAGTGTGTGAATGTGTGTGTGAATGGGTGAATGACTGATGGTGTTGTAAAGCGCCTTGGGGGGTTCCAGGACTCTAGAAGGCGCTATATCAAATACAGGCCATTTTTTAGATTTAAAATTGAAAACACATTTAACTCACAGAGGGAATTTCAGTTATTACAAAAAAACCTTTCAGGGTAAATAAGACGCATTTATCTCATTCAGAAATCAGATACAATTTAAATGGATCCCGTTTTCTGTCAGATTTGAGTTTTTCCCTTTCTCTGTCTTCTTTCGCAATTTGGGAAATTCTTGTTAAAATCCTGCAGTAATTTTTACAAACAGAATCTACCTGAAATGATCGTAACTGCAGCCGTCATAATGATCTAAACGTGTCTATTCCATCTCTTGCACTGGGATGCTTTAATGTCTCCAGGTGGAAAATTAGCACCACCAGCTGTTTTATCTTGAGGAACTAACAACTGTTATTTGCATAACGGTGGGAGTTGAATAGTGCATCATTTGCATTTATTTCACCCATTTTCACAAAATCAAACTTTGCACCGGCTTCAGGCAGAGACTCGTACATATAAATAAAACCTGATTAACCAAAAAGGACTAAAATCAAAGTTCTATCCAGTACAGAACTCTTCTTAATTATTAGTGTTGGTGTGTCAGCGGCTGCTCTGTACTTTTACTTTTCCGTCCAATGAGACCCAGCAGTGACAGAACAAGTCGTTTTCTGCAAACTGCACGGAGTCTTTTCACAAACTGTCAAGTGTGACAAATGTGTCCCCTTTGTGACGCATCCCGAGGTTTCAGCACATTTCCACTGGCGGTGTGTTAACAGACTGAGTATGTAAACTGGCTGCAATCATATGTCCCTCTGATGGCTTTAATGCTGTGAAATGTGATGAGAACAGCAGGCGGCAGGGTCCCATGAAGAGTAAATCTGCTGTGCTGCTTCGTTTGACAGTTATTCATTTCAGAGTTGAAGCAGCTGAAATCCCTGACCGTCGTTCTGGTTCCTGACCCTGAAAGGCGTCAGAAATATTTTAGCTCATTTATACAGTCAGGATTGTATTTATTTAAAACCAAACTGTGTGTAGTTCTGACCATCTCGGCCAGCGTTTGATAACCATGTTCGGTTTGGTTGCCATGACTCACTACGGAACTTGTTCCTTTGGGTCCATTCATACGTGTGCTGTTGCTGATTTTACTGATGTGGGCCCTGTGGTGACCGCTGAGCTCCAACCAGTTAAAACCAGTCTCCAACCAGCAGGTTAGATGCGTTTAATGCATAACACCAGAAATCCTCCTCCTCGTCTCTGTCACCGTCTCTTTGGCTCAGTCTCTCTTCTGTATTTCTGCCTCTGTGACTCAGATTAGTGGCTGATTGCCATGTGGACTAATTATCTGACAGCAACAGGCTCGTCTCTCTCATCCATCTGGTCACATGAGCTTTCTAATGCCCTGTTTCTTATTCTCGTGGACATCTCCAGTGGATGACTTCCTGTCTCAACGACCGTGCTGCTTCGCATGTGGCTGTCTCCCTACATTCTGTTTTCTGCCCCCGTAATAAACCTGTAACTCTGGGTGAGTTTCGTTACTTTTGCGAATGTATTTGCCACCATTTGAAGTCAAGATGGTGATGCTCAGTTTTTCTGATGAATCTCAGAATAGCAGCGGAAGGAATTTTAAACATCTACTAGTTTATTTAGGCAAACATGGCCGAACAAACACAATAGACACAAACGGAGTCAACAGCCATTTTACTGTAGATCATCTGCTGCCAGATGATGATGATTGTTCATGAAACTGGACAGATCTTAACAAATGTCTCATTATTGGGTGTGCACCAGTAAACCCCATTACAGAAGCGTATTGGTCTCATAGCGAAAAAAATAATTAGCAGCATTATGTTGAGTTTATAATTAAAGAGTCTCTAAATAGGCTTAATTAGCTATTAGCTATCCACTTAATTAATAATGCATTACAGAATTAGTAAGTCATGTATTAGTTACCTCCCAATCATTATGACATATCTAAATTGTGTAACAGTGAAAGTAAAAATGGATTAATAAGAACTTTGTTCATGGTTTGTTAAGTATGAATAAGCCATGAATAAACAGCTTTTACATGAAACTAGTCATTAGAAGTTAAGCATTAATTAATGTGTTAGTCAGTTGCTTAAAGTACTTTGTTAATGGTTTGTTACATATGAATAAGAAATGAGTAAACAGCTTTTACAAGGGACTAATCATTTAAAACAAAGCATTAATTTATGCATTGGTTAACTGTTTATTAAGTAAGAGTCATTGTTAATTATTTGTTAGTAGTTACTTACATGTTTGTTCATGTGTAATTAAGGCTAAATAAGTTGTAGTTATTATAAAGTGTTACCAGATAGTTTTTGTTATAACAAGAATCTAAAACTTGGTATTTTAAGAAAGTTTCTCATAAAATGAGTTTGATATCTCAGGGTTTCCCCCAGAAAATGAGTTAAGGATGGCGGAGGGGATCGGCCATCGGGGGAGGGGGGGGGGTGGGTGGGAGGGTTGCGCGCTCCGTCCCGCAGCGCTCCTCCGTGAGAGCGGTGGTGGGGGTGGGGGGGTTGCACACGTTCCGCTGCTGTTTCTCACCAGTATCACCTGATGGAGGGCTCTAGTTTTGTTGCACCATTCGTGTCAGCAGACACGGTTGGGTCGGAGAGGGGGGCGGGGCATGACGCTTACCCTGGCGGGTGGCCAAGCAAAGCGCCAGGGGAAACCCTGATATCTCGTTATAATGAGACAGGAAACACCAACATCTCACGGGATGTTTAAATCTCAGACGTAGAGGATGAAGTGTCAGAGGGAGCCACTTAATGCCTTTTTAAAAAACTTTAATCTATTTGAGCAACATATATCCGGGTACTTCAGTCAAGCTGCCCTCCACTGCTTTACTGGGATTTTTATGGCAATAGTTGCATTTTACTCTTGTTAACCCCTCAGATCAGTCGTTAGCTTGTCAGTTCAGTCAGAAGCTAGCTCTATTTCTCCAAACTGAGGCTGTTCAATAAGCAAGCAAGCAAGTAGTTTTTAACCAGAAACACCATTTCCTAACTAATACAGAGATACAAAAAAAATGCTCATTTATCCTAGAACTTAAGTTTTCTTGTGATAAAAAAGGAAACAGATTATTGAAGATTTATTTTTGTTTAAAAGGGTCGTTGCTCTAAATCCAACTTTTCCTCTAACTCAAGTTCGTTGTGACCTCCAGCTTCTTGGTTTGGATCTTGTTTGCATGAGTCTTGTGTCATTCATGAACGGCGTCAGACGAGTGGTGACTGATGTCTGCAGCTGGAAGCGTCAGATTTTTGAGTTTGGGTCAGAGTGGAATCTGAAAATGTGACTCGTATCTTAGACCTCAACAGGAGGTTACGGTAAAACAAGTCTCCGTTTAATAAAGTCTGCTTCTCACGAACTCTGTGCTGTTGTATCGACATACCAAACCATCAGAGCGCACCGTGTCACGGTGCAAAGGAAAACAGAAGACGGTAAAGTAAACGTCATCTGGTGTCCCGAAACAAACAGCCTCACCACACCGAGGTCATGTTACACTAAATAACATTCAACCTGATGTAGTGACTCACTCATCTGTTGTTTGATGTTCTTAGGCTGTGTTGACATGTTTGCATTAATTACACTGATACATGAACCTTCTGTGCCACAGGTTTTATGTTTATTCATTTAGCAGACGCTTTTATCCAGAACGACTTACAATTTATAACCTATAAGGCATGTTTTGTGAACAGTCTGAAGAAACTCAAATTTATTTCATCTTATAGAAAAAATGATTCACAATACATGTCAAATATACCAAAATTACATCTAGCGAGGCATAATTTAAATATTTGTACCTCTTGTTTGGTTTGGAGTCGTATTTTCTTTCTTTCTTTCCTCTTTTTTTTGTTTTCTCTGGTATTTTTAGCCTCCCATCGTCCACCGCTGCACCAAGGGAGCAGCTGAGGGAGGGTCACCGCCCTTCCACCGCTCCAGATGCCAGAGAGTGAGACAGGTCCACGCCTCCTACTTGTCCTGGAGCTAATAATACCGGCTGCATCTGAGCTGATTTATCATGGTTTGTTTTGTTGCAGGAAGATGCAAACGCCCAGGAGATTCAATGGTTAATTTTTGCATTGAATTCAATTCAAATTCAAAGACAATTTATTAATCCCAGAGGGAAATTAGAGTTTCAGTACACACAATTCTGAGATCAGACATACATAAATAGGCAAAGACACATGACAAGAATTGGTGACTGTGATCATTCGCAACCCGAGTCGCGCTACCTTATTAGAGATCAGAGGGTTACATGAGGATTGGTTCAGGTGGAGGAAAAAAAAGGCACTTCAGAATTACCCTCCACAGGGAGGGCAGCTTTGCTCTGCAAAAAAAAAAACACCTCAGACAGATATGCAACAGACTTCAGACATAACACAACATAAGTGTCCACTAGGTGGAGAGGTAGGGTTTGGGGCTCTCCACACGTCAGTGAATGAAGCTGCGCTCGTCACCTCCGTTTGGACAGGGGTGGGAGGTCGTTGGGCACAGTGAAGCTTGCTTTATGCTTGACACATTCACTTTCCGCTTGGTGATGGAACGCACTTCACAACTTGCAGCGTTTATGGTTCATGCGGCTCGTCTCTGCGGTGAGCCAATATTCCCCCAAACTGTAGGGGGCAGCATGGAGCTCTACGGCATGCATCCAACACTACACCATAGTAGAAGTAAAAATGACTGTTTACAACATGGCATTCCAGCATTTTTTAACAGCGTTCTCGTCTTTTCCGACAGTGCGAGCTATTTCTCTCCAAGAATTATTAACAACATGTTGATCACGGTGATCTCTGAGAGCTGAATCATACAAATGTCTGTATTTACAAACCTCTGCCATACTAGTTCTTGCCAGTCCGCCATGTTTTTCCATGGTTAGAAAATTTCCTAGGTGCGTGGTGTGGAAAGTTTGGGCCGTGCGGAGGCGCGGTGGAGGGGCGTGGTTGTTAAAATGTCGCAATTTGCCGCGCGGAGCCGTGCGAACCTCGCGGACGTGTCAAGCATAAACCAAGCTTTACTCCTGGAACGATTCAGCGGCCTTCACAGCTTGCAGTCCCGACCAGGTTGGGATAGGGAGACAGAGTTGCCATGGCGACAGTGGGGGGTAGTCGTTTCAGCCTCACAGGCTCAAGGGTACCAGATTCAGATAAAAAATAGTTTTGGGGCCGGACAGATAATTCCCTATCTGTCTTAAAGTTCCGCTGGTCCTCAACCTCTCAAAATCCAATAATGGCATAAATTAATCCATCCCAGTCCGTGCTGATTCGTCCACTCGCTCCTTGATCGCATCCATCTTTTGTGCCAATGCATGAATCTCAGCTGATTCTCTTCACCTCTGAAGGGAATATTTATCTCCTTGAGAAACAAAAACCACCTTGGTTCATGTTGAATACCTGATCCAAAGTTATTTTAGTCTTTTAAAACAGACACCAGATCAAATTCATAAGATGTGATGACAGAAGGACACCTCCACAGTTTGTTTTCTGTCTGACAGTTCTGCTTCCAGGCCCAGACCTGTAGCTTTTGATCATCCTCAAACTGGAGACAGGTCAACACACACACACACACACACACACACACACACACACACACACACACACACACACACACACACACACACACACACACACACACACACACACACACACACACACACACACACACACACACACACACACACACACACACACGCGGCTCTCAGACCCACTCATCTGTAAGAGTTGCACATGAGCAAATAGACAGCTGAGCTGCAAGCCGATGAGTAATGCCCGGGAATCAACAGCGGCATCATTTATTTTTTCTTTTGGATTCAAAGTTTCATTTTAAATTTTGTAATTTTAAAGACAAAAATATACATAGTTTTTTTTCCCTTCATTCATTTCTCGTCTTTTCCCGGATTTTTGACCAACATGAGTCCAAACAGGGTCGTCTTCAACGTTCTGATGCGATTTTGTCACCGATCACTGGTGAATCACCACAAAAGGGCCTTTTTACATTCATTGAGTACTTTCATTTATCATTTATTTGCAATAAAACATTCATTACCTCAGTTTCTTTCTGAGTTTATGGACATATTTTACTTCAGCCCTCAAAGGAAAACCTGACAGTTTGCAAAAGCAACAATCCGTTAAGATAGAAGCTTTAAATAAGGCTTAATATAAAAAAGAATTGGCCAAAAATCCTCCACAGCAATGGAGCCGCTTAATGTAGCGACTGTTTACAGTAGACAGTAACACAATCATGTGGGTCATGCTGGGCTCAGGTGCTGGAGATGCTGTGAACAGACTTCTCTACCCAACAGGAGAACACGTGTGCACTAAAGTAACCCGTGATACGTTCTATTCACGCCACGCTGCAGAAAACACACCCGCCACCTCCACCTCCTCGCCGACCCCATATCTCTGACTTCATTCTTTTCTGTCGCTTTTGAGCCAGAGAGTTGAATTTCGCCCTTTTTGTGCTCACTGCTGCCCTGCATTTGCAGCACAACATGGCTGGAGCGATGCTGCTGCTGCGTCTGAGAGTGAGAGGGCCTCCGGCTAAAGAGCAGCAAAACAAACTCCGTCTTACGTAATAGCTCTGCTGCTGAATTACACGCAGCGGACAGGCCAGCACAAACGACCGGGGAGAGAAACAAGGTTACAGCAAGGAAGCTGATATTTTCAGCCATGTTTTTAGTTTCATATCACAGCAAGGGTTTGGAAACCTGATTTATGATGACCACCATAGGTGACTGATCGTAGCAAACATAAAAATGGCTTTGAAACCATTTATTTTACAGATATTGAGCTAAAATTTGGAGTCATTCACATCAGATCACACAAGATCTCAGTGCTGTTTTCAACACTTGACCGAGACGGCTGTAACTTCATCGTGTTTCAGCATCTGAGTTTGAAACTCTGGTCTGAAAGTAGGCAGAAAGGACTCCTTGGCTTTGATTTGGGATTTCATTTGTAAGACGTAATTAAGTTCACATGAGACATTTAGAGTTTAATTAAACTTGCAACCTTTCTGACCGTCTACAAAGGGTTAAAGAGGGTCTCTGTATCTCCCATAACACCGGATCCCCGTGTGCTGTAAGTCCTCTACTGCACATGCTGTACACGTGGGACTGTCTGCACTCAAACAGAAAATGCTGCCGTAGCGAGGAGAAGACACGCAGGGAGGAAGCCCAGAGATTGTTGTGGTAGGAACAACTTGATCCTCAGCACCAGACCAGATATCTGACTTTGAATTTCAGGAAATGGAAGTTAAGCCTTGATCAGTGGGCGTTAGAACTCAAATCCCAATAGAAAAGGGCATGGCGGTACCTCCACTTCCTGAGAGTCCTGAAATATTAATCTGACGAAGGAGCTGATGAGCTGCTCCACTGAGAATGACGTGCCGTACACCCGTGTGATTGTCAAGCTTATCCAAGGTCCACAAAGCGTCCTTCACTCCAAAAAAATCACGACACCCGCTGTCTCAAGAGGGCACCCAGCATACTGCCGAACTGCACACACACGGGACACTGGCAGGAGATGAAGTACGCTGAGGTCATGATAAACTCTGAGACAGTAGGTCTGTTTCCATTAGACATGTTTTGGAAGATGGGAGGAAGGAAGGTGATGAGGAAAATAAAATGGCACTGTCCTCTCAGCCATTGTGTTTACACCTATCTCCTGCAGTAGCTTCTGACAGAAAACAGACGGTGAAACTCTAGGATTAGAGAATCCTGACAGATCTACGTCACACTGTCACTAACATTCATGGATTCACCCATCTGGACTCGCGACGGGGAAGGCTGTTGTTGGTTTAGCGTCCAGGAAACAGCAGAGAACATCTAGCTAGCAGAAGCTAACCGTTAGCATTAGCAAGTCCTTGATGCTTATGTTATTTGTGGAGATAAAATGGAGTAAAATGATCAGATTCATCTAATGCTGGCTCAGTCAATCATTCGTATACTGAAAGAAAACAACAAATATCTAAATAAAGCAACTCAGCAACCAGACTTCCATAGCCTGGCAAGCCAGACTAAATAAATGTATTATTTAGTCTGGCAACGCTCCATTGACGGCTCTCGGTTGTGGGGCGGGTTCTACCGTTGTCTTTCAAAGGATCTCCGCATGCTACTGGACAATGGATGTGACATACTCACCGCAACAGCTATCGGTAAATGAGGCGGTCCGCAGTTGAAGAAGGAGAAAAAAGAATTTTTTTTCTAAAAAAAAGGCACTTAAATACATCTATCTGCTCCTGATTCTGATGAAGCCCAAGTTCTAATAGTCCAACATGGATGTAAAAGCCATTTCAAACGAGCTGTCGCCATCTTGTTTCACTCTGTTGCATCATCCCACCCTTCAGGCATATAGAGTGCCCTGATTGGCCCACAAAGCGGATAAAGCTCTGTGATTTGTTCACTAAGCAGATAGAGCACTATGATTGGCCCACCATTATGGACCAATCACAGCTCTTTATGTGTTTGAAACCCCTCTAGAGAGCTGTGATTGGCCAGCCAGAGTGCTGTTAGGGGCTGCAGAGGTTCCAGTGGAGCGTTCCTAGACCAAACTTGGCAAAGCAAGAATTGGGTCTAGTTCACTAGGCTAAGACCCAAGAGACAAAGATTCATCCCGAGTGTGGGAGTGTTAACAGATTTCATCTTTACATGCAGACAAGTTAATTAACTGTGCAAGAAAACAACAAAAATATAGACGAGTGAGAAATAAGTTTTTGTTGTTTGGAACCTAAAGCCTGAGGAAAAGTAGGCCATGAATTAGATTAAAGCCCCAAACAGGAAAGTAGAAGGTGAGTGTGAAGGCAAATAAGAATCTCACACAGCTGTAGCCAGATGATCTTATCTTTAGTCTGTGAAGGGCTAGCCTGCAACCCACTTCAGAAACACAACACGCTTTTCTTTTCATTTACAATCCATCTACACCGAACCAGAACGGGCTTTCTGCTCAGGGGTCCTGCAGATACGGCAAAGGACTAGCTCATCATCTCCATCGGTTTTCCAGAGCGTTTCTGATAGAAACTACTACTAAACTTTATTTATATAGCGCCTTCACATGGCCCAAGGACCAAACAAAGCGCTGCACAGCCGAAATAAACAGTAAAAAAAAACAAACATATAAAACCATTTAAAAACCAACAAAAACATGCAGATAAAATCTAGGCGGGGCAGCAAAAATTGCAAAGCCATCCGTTAACGAGGCTCTTCTTGAATAAAAGCTAAAGAATAAAAGTGAGTTTTCAGCTGGCTCTTAAAGCTGCCGAGCGTGGTGGCCTGCTTAACACATGCAGGTAGCTCATTCCAGAGCCTCGGCCCCAGCACCGAGAAAGCACGACCCCCTCGAGATTGTGGTCTGTGTTTAGGAACGACCAACAGTCCTTGTTTTGCTGACCGAAGGTTCCTTACGGGAACATAAGGATGGATCAGAGCCGCCAGATAACGTGGAGCCAACTAATTTAAACATTTAAAAACAAACACCAGAACTTTAAACGAAATTCTAAAAGAGACTGGAAGCCAGTGTAGGGATGCCAAGACGGGCGTGATGTGTTCCGATCTCCTGGTACCGGTCGGTAACCTGGCTGCAGATACGGCAAAGGACTAGCTGATCATCTCCATCAGTTTTCCGGAGCGTTTCTGATCGAAACACTTGAATAGATACCGTTTAAATCAGCTCCCAGCAGCCACATCTGTGCCACAGACTTTTAAAACGTATTTTTATATAAAAGACAAACCTCATTTTGTCTTTGAGGGGGAAATTCATGAGCAGATTCTCCTGCTGTGAATACAGAATAATAAGCTGGTAATAAATGACTTGCACATTAAGCTCCTTGAATCTAAAAGAGTTGAGGGACAAACTCATTTTAGATGTTATCTTTTATTGTGTTAAGGTGCATGAGAGGATTAAAGTCTGCGTTCTCTTAGAGACAAATACACCAAGTGCCCTGCAGCCACGAGCTCTAGACATGATCTGAGCTCACCAGAACATACGGTTAAGGATGAACTTGGATACATTTTCTATTTTAGCATTTATAGTTTGTTTATTTGGTTTGTTATTGTAAATAATGGCCTCATTATGTATGTGTAGCTGAATGAACAGATTTTATTTTTTTGCATTTGTTGGGATCCATCCAACATTCTCCTTTGTGTGACTTAAACTGAAAATGGGGTGACAAGTTTAGTCTCTCTCAAAGGTAACCCCCAAATTCCACTACCTCCGCTCCGCTCCGACACGAAGGCCGGAGCAAAATCGGTCCCGTTGTAGTCAATCAGAGCAATTCCACTACTGCGGCCGTGCTCCGGCAGTGCGCCGCCCTCTGTTCCGGCGTCCGGCAAAAATAGAATCGATCCTATTTTTGCCGGACGCCGGAGCACCTCCACAGTCATTGGACAGAAATCACAACCGCCCAACAGGAAAAGGAGCAAGCACAACTTCCGTTTTTCACAATAAATCGATAAACAAAAGGTGTTTTTTGTTTCATATGCACAGGTTTAACAACTTTTAACAACTATCAATGGCGGCTGAAGTTTAAATGCACAAAAATAAGCCATAAATACAGTTTCTACTACCAAAGTAGTCACCCTTTGTTGACCCAAACACTGCTGATCTCTCAACACAAATGAAGGGCGGATTAAACAGTTCATTTCGATGCTTCTCCCACACAACGGGTGTTTGGATCTAACTTCCGCGTTTATTGCTCGGACTGTATCGCAAGATCTCGAAAATCCCATGCATGCTTGTTTGCCCCCCTCAGGTCTCCGCACCGGAGCGGAGCCATTGTAAAGCGGGTACCAGTAAAAATTGAGTTCGGAAGCGAGCGGCTGCGGAAGGCGGGGGCGGAGCGGAGCGGAGGTAGTGGAATTTGGGGGTTATTTATCTGCAGGACTGGGTCGTACCTATATGTGACGTCACTCAAAGCAAACAGAATCTGAAAAAACAGGAAGACGTGCTCTGACTGATCTGATCTGTCTCCACTTAGTCCTGTCTTCTGCCTCCTGTCTTGTCCTCGAGGACACTGTCTCTAAAGCCGGGCGGACACTGTGCGACCTTTTCACTCGTAGCACTCAGCTTCAGCTCAAACTGTACGAATTCCTCGCAGGGCAGATCTCACGAGCCATGTGCTCACACTGTACGTCTGGTAGCAACACGTCGGCCCTAAAAATATGCTAAAAATAGCAGTTTTTACGCAACACGTCAGACTTTTTTGTCTTGTTTTGCCTGTTGTCCTTCGGGAGTGCTGCAGGAGGACACACAGGGATTTATGGGGGTTGGATGAGGAAAACGAAATAAAGAAAGTAAATCTGTGTTTTGTGATCAGTTTAATTTGACATGAACACGACAAACACGCTTTCTTGACAATCCTTGTGAGTAAAAAAACGTGTAGAAACAAAAACGAACAACGTGAGATATTAGGGAAATAGCGAGCGAGCGGTGTTGATGCATGATGGCGCATGCGCCGTGAGCGGTTCTGATACTTTTTGGGTCGCAGCTGCTCGCTGCGCCGCTTCAACAGTGCGATACCCTCACGAGGGACGAGCAAAAATATCAAACACGCCAGAAGTCCGTGCGAGCTCACGATTGCTGATCGGCAGCTGGTCACGTGGTGTTAATCACCTCTCGTAACCCCCTGTACACTACACGACGCTCGGAGCAAAACTCGCCCCGATCTCGTGGATTCTCGCACGAGTGGAAAATCGGCTCAAAAACGTGAAAAAGCCAGACAGTGTACGCCCGGCTTAAACCACACAGCATGGCTGCTCTCACTAGTGTTCTACACCTGAAACCCTTTTATCACTCCTGACTCTTCTCACCACCCATTTCAACCTTCTTCACACACTCTCTGTTGCTTTGGACAGTAAACCGTAAGTACCCAAAGTCCTCTCCCGTCTTGACTTTTCTTTGTAAAATGTCTCTTTTGCAACTAGTTGTTATAGCGGTCGATAATGGTGAATTTTAATTTTTTTTATTTTTTCCTCACAGTTGTTCATGAACTATCTGCAGCCCTGTGGAGTTTCTTTTTACTGTTCTTGCCAAATAAAGACAAGTAAAATTGGTCTGAGAAAACTTCCAATTTTTTAAGTTTTTACTCAGATATTCTGTGATCCAGTTCCCCACCTCAGACAATAGTGGCGAAATAAACAATCTCAAGAGAAGTAAAACATATTCTTTATTTTTCCTTCAAAAATGTCAGGAGGGCTGAAGTTGTGGAGCTCGAGGGAATCTGGGAAGACGCCATAAAACCAGAACCTGCTTGTGGGGGATTGCTATTGTTATTATTATCCATCCATCCATTTTCATCTGCTTATCAGTAGCCTAAGCAGGGAGGCCCAGACTTCCCTCTCCCCAGACACTTGGACCAGCTCCTCCAGGGGAACCCAAAGGTGTTCCCTGACCAGCCGTGAGACATAGTCTCTCCAGCCTGTCCTGGGTCATCCTTTAGACCTTCTCCCGGTTGGACATGCCCGGAAAACCTAAACAGGGAGGCACTCTAACCAGATGCCCGAGTCACCTAAACTGGCTCCTCTTGATGTGGAGGAGCAGCAGCTCTACTCCAAGCCCCTCCCGGATGACCGAGCTTCTCACCCTATCTCTAAGGGAGAGCCTATCTACCTTGCAGAGAAAACTCATTTTGGCCGCTTGTATCCATGATCTCGTTCTTTCGGTCACTTCCCAAAGCTCTTGACCACAGGTGAGGGTAGGAACTTAGATCAACCGGTAAATCAAGAGCTTTGCCTTCCAGCTCAGCTCTCTCTCCACCACGACAGATCGGTAGTGCCCACATCACTGCAATCTCACGCTCCATCTTTCCTAATTATTATTATTATATTAATATTATTATTGATAGAGATAATAAGAGTTTCCTCAGTATTCATGCAAACACCTCTCACCCTGGGTGCATTTTTGGGGGACAGCAGTAGTTCAAGAGATAGAGCAGGCTGTCCAGTACTCAGAAGGTTGCAGGTTTGATCCCGGATCTGACACAAGAATGTTGCTGTTGTGCCCTTGGACAAGACGCTTAACCGTCTTCCCTGTTGGTGGTGGTCGGAGGGACCGGTGGTGCCAGCGTTCGGCAGGCCTCGCCTCGGTCAGCGTGTCCCAGGGAAGCTGTAGCTACATCGTAGCTCATCCCCACCAGCGTGTGAATGTGTGTGTGAATGGGTGAATGACTGATTGTGATGTGAAGTGCCTTGGGGGGTTGTAGAACCCTAAGAAGGCGCTATACAAATACAGGCCATTTACCATTTGTGTGAGTGTGTGTGAGTGTGTGTGAGTGTGTGTGAGTGTGCTTGTGCTTTTACATCTGTGTGCTTGTGTGTGCGTGGGTTTGTGCATATGTATGTGTGTGAGCATACGTGTGCGTGCTTGTTTGTGTGCGCATGCCGTGTGTGTGTGCGCGTTTGCTTGTGTGTGTGTGTGTGTGTGAGTGTGTGTGTGCTGCTGCTGCACACTGAAATGTAGCCAGCTCTGACATTTCCTCCCCTGTATGCGGAGCTCCAGACTCTGAATGTTTCATGACTCGTTCTGACGCTGCACTTAATGGCAGCAGCTTTGAAAGAAAGGATTTACTTTTCTATTTTACTAGTTTCACACATTTCTAGGCATGTTGTTTGGGTCAGTCGGCAACATTCAGAAGTCCACAAACAGCCTTGTTTGTAAGTAAAGAAGATGTAATGCTTTTACTGTAATAGATGCAGGAGAATCTTTGGTTTCTGCTCTAGGATAAAGGAAGGGTTTGAGCTCTTGTGATGCTCCTTCACTCTGAAATAATCAATCTGCTGATTTTCAGTCCTAACTATCCTCTGAACCAGCCTGAATATTTTCAGTAAATTATAAACTCTCTAGTCCACTCACCAAATCTTTAGATGTGCCGAGTCTCTTGAGTCCATCCAGGGGCAGCAGGTCAGCGGAGTCCTTGTGTGTGAACTGGGTGGCTTGTTTGAGACGCCTCTGCTGGTGCAGGATGGCTTTGTCCCGGATGGCTAGCTCACCTTTCTTCGCCTCACTCATGGCCTCTGCGTGTAAAGCCAACTGGACTTCAGGGTGCGGTACCAAGAAGAATCCCCCCCTCTCAGTTTAAGGTTGCTGTATATGTCCTCTCACAGAAAAATGACCCTGCAGGTGTTGCTTCTCTCCTGTCAGATGCAGCTGTCAGTCCCTCTGGGTCTCCACAGATTGGTCAGCAGCGTCGGAGGCTTTGGTCCTGTCCTGAGCGCTCCTCTGATGCAGACATCTCACTGAGATCTGCTCACACTCTGACAGAGGCAGCAGCAGAAGGTGGGACTTAGTCTGTGTGCTTCCTCCACCCCTCCCCTCAGTACGATCTGTCCTTGACTCTCTCTCTCTCTCTCTCTCTCTCTCTCTCTCTCTCTCTCTCTCTCTCTCTCTCTCTCTCTCTCTCTCTTTTCTCTCTCTCTCTCTCTCTCTCTCTCTCTCTCTCTCTCTCTCCTCTCTCTCTCTCTCTCTCTCTCTCTCTGTTTTCTTTCTCCCACTCCCATCTGAGCCCTCCTCTTTCTGTCACACTCAAATGTTCGGTTCAAAGCTGATGTTGGCAGAAAGGCTGCAGCTCTTCCTTTCTGTGTTTTTAACCCTGTTAGTCTGAGGAAACGTGCAGCTGGATGGGCTTTGTCTCGTATTGGTCCTGGATCTCCTGCTGTGTAGGTGTGAAGGAGATCACTGTGATCTGACCTCACAATGAGGATCAATTTGGTCCAATGATGGCAGCTATTGATTTCCTCTGCCCCCCCTCTGAGTGCCACAGTTAATGAAAAAAATCCAATTTCTCCCATTCAGTCCACAGAACCCTATAAATGTTGGTCTTTGTTGATGACCTCTAGACGATGACACATTCTTCCTGATGGTGCAGGTGTGCAGGGCTTTACCGGGTAAAACTAACCGCTCATCTGATTTAGTTTATTGTGGAGATTCATGAGGATTTCAGAGTAAAGCTTCTAAAACACACAACACGTCTCTAATGATAAAGTCGTCGTGAAGTCGAAACAAGGAATAGCCGTTTTCTGAATTGCCATGTTTCACCTGCGTGACGTCTGCAACCGCGCACAACTCAAACGGGAAGTGTTTTGCTCAGCAACAAAACACACGGCGACCTCACGTTTCTTGTTTATTTATGCGCTTCTGTAGCTGACCGAGCTAAAACACGTTGTTTTACGAGTGTTATTTTCGTGTCATGTTGTGTTCTCATATTTTTATATTTTAAAGATTTACTTGTCCCTGCAAAGTTCATCAATTCTGCATCAGCCGAGGTATTCCTTAAATTTGAAGCATGGAAGCAGTAGTCTAACGCTACTGGTTAGTTCTAGTCGGCGCTCAGGGGTGTGCTTAGCAAAAAAAGACATATTGCTTACATTATATCACAGTACATGATCAGAATCAGAATCAGAAGTTTTTATTGCCATATGTGTGCCGAGTCACAACATTAGGAAATTGCTGCGGTATTTTGGTGCAGAAGGTAAGATAGAAAAAAAATTGATTAAGAGATAAGCAAATATAAGAACTAATAAAACACTCATGATAAAATTATTAATGTAAAAAGTGTCAAGAATTAGAGAAGCAGCTATCTACTCCGTGTAGTTACTAATCTGAGTGTTTGTTGAATGGTTCAAGCACAGCATCGGGTCACGTGACTGGGACCAATCAACTTGAGTGGGCTGCCCTAGGATGTTCATTCAAAAGTCCAACTGCAGAGGGGAAGAAACTGTTTTTGTGGCGAGAGGTTCTGGTCCAAATGGATCTGAGCCTTCTGCCAGATGGCGGGTTGTAGAACCCTAAGAAGGCGCTATACAAATACAGGCCATTTCCCATGGGCCTCTGCCTCTTGCTTACCCCATCTTGGATTATTCTGCTGTGTCTTTCTCTGGCTCTGATCCATGCATGTCTCCTGGCCAGGCCAGGAACTCCCCAAATGCAAACAGTATATTCAATGCCCAACCGGAGACTGGATCACTGTTACAGCATGGTAACTGGAGCCTGTCGTGCAGTGCCTTGAGCTGGACTCTGCCTTTCTGACCACGTGACCGTCCATCTGATCTCAGCATACAAAGGCTGAAGCTCTCCAAGCCTGCCAAAAAATAGTTGCATTGTCCTTATCTGTAACTTTTATGCTGTCCTTGCACGATAAACCCAAACTAAAATAAACTGTTGTCAAGTTAACAAAACAGTGGAGCAACGTGTCACACCCTGTCCTGTCTTCTCTTACGTTTTAGTCGGTCTCCGTTAATTACTCCCACCTGCATCTTGTTTCCCAATCACCATAGCTCCCGCTCCTCGTGCATTTAAACCCCGTCTGTTCTGTGTTTCATGTCGTGTCATTGTTTCAGTGTCCAGCGTGTGTGTTCAAATAAACTTATGTTAAACGGACTTACCTGTTCGCCTTTTTCCTCCCCGCGTTTGGCTCCTCATCTGATCACGCTCCACTCACCAGGCACGCACGTTCGTGACACAACGAGGTTGTGGAAACTCTTCACACATGCTTAGCAGCCATAGACTGGGACCCAACGAGGGCTGCTTTTGACAGCTTCAATCAATCAATCAATCAAAGCTTTATTTATAAAACGCCTTCCGCAACCCTGTCAGGAAGCCCAAAGCTTAACACTAGAATTACTGTGCTTTCTAGTGCTGTATAGTCACTGACACTAGTCAGTGACTTGATGCAATTTGCTGGGTTCCTTATATAGGAAACATTATTTCTGATTGGCTCAATGAACTGACTAGAATTGGAATGTTTATTATGTGAAGTGCCTTGAAACGACTCTTGTCGTGATTTGGCGCTTTATAAATAAACTTGAATTGAATTGAATTGTGCATATTTGCACCATTGTCCTCCTGCTTTTGTTGTAACACACTAATTACCAGGGAACTCTGTAACATTTGTATTTACTCGGACTGCTAGCTCAGATCAATAGGGTGACGCTGCCATGGACGGGGGGACGGTGGTGGTGGTGGTGTGTGTGTGTGTGTGTGTGGGGGGGGGGGGGTATCTTTACAGTATGTTCTAATGGGAAACAGACTTCAACACAAACGGTTGTTTTCTGCTTGGTCCTAGAGCTCAACCAGTGTCAATTTAATATAGCGTAGTATTACTTTTGGATGGTAAAAAGTGCAGGGGTCAAAACTTGACTTTGGAAAAAGTGGGGGGACATGTCCCCCCTGTCCCCCCCCCCCCCTCAAATTACGCCCATGGACGCTGCTCTATCTTTGACCAAGCAGTGTTGTTAATCACACAGCATTTTCCCCTCATTCAACCAGCAAACTTTCAGCGAGAAAAATGCGATTGATTGATTCAAAAGTGAAGCAGCATCAACTAAAAGAACCGTGGTGTTTCTGTCGTCTTCCTCAAAGATCCACTGGCCGCCAGTGTGACGACAGCAGGGGCGTGGGAGCGCGAAAAAAGACTTTTCTCATGTTTTTTCTCTTCCCTAAATATTTACTATTAGATTTGTTGACAATTTAGAAAATAAATGTAGACTTTTTTTAATGTGATGTTGATATTAGTGGAAAATAAATTTAAATGTTACTGGTACTTTTAGTCTCATTCTGTTGTGGAAATTCTGTGTAAATGTTGAACAAAAACTCTTAAAAGCTGCTTAAACATGCATTTTTTTATTGTGGTCCTATCTCTGATGGCTTTGAAATCATTTTAGCTGAAAGCATTCAGAGCCACTGTAGAAGAGAGCCTGAGTTTAGCTGCGGTAACTCGAGACGAACTGTGAAATAGTCTGAAAGGTTTTTCTGTTTTCTTGTTCAAGTTGAATTCAAACTGACATAAAATATGTGATGATGATAATAATAATAATAACAATTTGATGTCTAACAATTATGTTAGAGCCCAAAGGCAGAATAAAAGTTTTTTTTACGTCATTTTTCATGTTATCTTGTTGTATTGGAGTTTCACATTGTCCCACATTGAGTAGTCTCTGTCCCACATTTGGTGAGTTGGGATCTGGTCACCCCACATTGTTGCATTTGAACGACTGTAACGTATACAGTCAGTTAATCTACGCTCACCTAAAGGATTATTAGGAACACCACACTAATACGGTGTTTGACCCCCTTTCTCCTTCAGAACTGCCTTAATTCTACGTGGCGTTGATTCAACAAGGTGCTGAAAGCATTCTTTTGAAATGTTGGCCCATATTGATAGGATAGCATCTTGCAGTTGATGGAGATTTGTGGGATACACATCAGGGCACGAAGCTCCCGTTCCACCACATCCCAAAGACGCTCTATCGGGTTGAGATCTGGTGACTGTGGGGCCGTTGTAGTACAGTGAACTCATCGTCATGTTCAAGAAACCAGTTTGAAATGATTGGAGCTTTATGACATGGTGCATTATCCTGCTGGAAATAGCCATCAGAGGATGGGTACATCTTAGGTGTGTTCTTGCTGTGTCTTTCTAATTCCATTCTTTCGTTCTACCCCACCATACACAAAATGTCAGTAATCAGAACATGATATCACCGAGCAAACATAATAACAGAAGAGAGAGACCGTAAACAAGAGGACAAACACATACAACACGCTTTAAAGACCTACGCATACCCTACATTTGGCAATAAACAAAGGAAAACAACAAACAAAAACAGAAAGCAAAGAACAACCCAAAAAAAGAACCAGAAACCCAGAAAGACAAGAACCAAAACCAGTGATAACCCTACCATACATCAGAGGCATAACGGAAAAAATAAGAGCAACAATGAAAAAACACAACATAAACACACCAACAAAGCCATACACAACAGTTAGAAACAGACTAGTACACCCAAAAGACAAAATATCAGCTGGACTTAAATGTGGAGTCATCTACGAAATCCCATGCAAAATATGCAATAAAACATACATAGGAGAAACCGGACGCCAACTCAATACACGGACAATAGAACACAGAAAGGAGTGCGAGAAAGAGGCAAATCGTAAACACACAAGAGCAGCAAAAGAAGAAGCAGAAAGTACAATAAAAAAGTCAGCCGTAACAGATCATTGCTTAAGAGAAAACCACATAATGGACTGGGACAGCACACGGATCATAACCACTGAACAACAAAAATACAAAAGATGGATCAAGGAAGCAATCGAGATAAGGAGACGTGGATGTGGGACCATGAACAGGGACGACGGAGTTTACACGCTGGACCACGTATGGGACTGCATCGTTGGAGAGGGGAGAGCGGGCAGTAGAGGGCGACAACGTCCTCTGCTGCCCGCAGATAAACGGAGAAGGAAGTGACGCGCCACCATCAGCGTCAGCCTGAAGAAGCCGGCAGCCGTCGGCGAAACTGTAGCTACAAACAGGTAAACAAAACTGTTTCTGTGTTTAAAAAAGAACGAAAGAATAGAGGATGGGTACATGGTGGTCATGAAGGGATGGACATGGTCAGAAACAGTGCTCATGTAGCCCGTGGCATTTAAACGGTGCCCAATGGCACTAAGGGGCCTAAAGAGTGCCAAGAAAACATCCCCCACACCATTACGCCACCACCAGCAGCCTGCATGATGGATCCATGTTCTCATTCTGTTTACGCCAAACTCTGACTCTACCATTTGAATGTCTCAACAGAAATCCAGACTCATCAGACCAGGCAACATTTTCCCAGTCTTCAACTGTCCAGTTTTGGTGAGCTGGTGCAAATTGTAGCCTCTTTTTCCTCTTTGTAGAGGAGATGAGTGGTACCCGGTGGGGTCTTCCGCCGTTGTAGCCCGTCCGCCACAAGGTTGTGTGTTGTGGCTTCACAGATGCTTTGCTGCGTTCCTCGGTTGTAACGAGTGGTTATTTCAGTCAAAGTTGCTCTTCTATCAGCTTGAATCAGTCGGCCCATTCTCCTCTGACCTCTAGCATCAACAAGGCATTTTGGCCCACGGGATGTTTGTCCCTTTTCACACCATTCTTTGTAAACCCTAGAAATGGTTGTGTGTTAAAATCCCAGTAACTGAGCAAGTTGTGAAATACTCAGACCGGCCCGTCTGGCACCAACAACCATGCCACGCTCAAAATAGCTTCAATCACCTTTCTTTCCCAGTCTGACGTTCAGTTTGGAGTTCAGGAGATTGTCTTGACCAGGACCACACCCCTAAATGCAGTGAAGCAACTGCCATGTGATTGGTTGATTATATAATCGCATTAAGGAGAAGTTGAACAGGTGTTCCTAATAATCCTTTAGGTGAGTGTAGTTTGTTATTGCGTAATGTTTCAGATACTTCATACTAGAGATGTACAATATATCAGCATCAATATTGGTATTGGCCGATGTTAGTCATTTTTTTAACGCACCGGTATCGGCCCGATGAATAAAGCAGGGCCGATGTTAACAACCAATATTTTTTCCATCTTGTTTCTATTTGTTTGCCTGTTTCAGAGGGTGAGGGGGGTGATGTGTATTTGTTTAGTCATGTGACAGTGATTGTAATCCTCTGAGAAGCGTAAATGTGTGTGTTACGTGTACATAATAACGTAAATTCAGCTTTAATAATGTTCATTCTATGGAAAATCTGATGATTTTAGAAGCATTAATGTCAGTATGTTGGTATCTGCAAATATCGGTTATCAGCCATAACAGTGATCTTAATATCAGATATCGTATTGGCCCAAACATTTCATATCGGTGCATTACAGCTTTATTCACAGTGTAGCAACGTTTTTACCTTGAATTGCTGACGGTTTTGGCATCACACAGTCGCCATCTTAAGAGCCTCGCCGGTGTTGGTGGCATCACTTCCGCAGTTTATCCGTGGGCAGTAGGGGATGATGTCACCCTCTGCTGCCCGCATCTTCCTGGCCAATCACCACATCCCATGAATGGTCCGGCGTGCAAACTCCATCATCTCTATTCCCCAAACACGTAGATGCAAAAGGTCGATACCAAGAATAAAATGATCCCACGCTGTGCTCTTTTTTTAACTGCTTCATCTTTGAGTAAATGTATTTGATCATGTGACATGCTCATCTCTCCTTCTGTGGTATTCGAATAAACATTTTGATAGCGGTGCTCTTGCATTATCCTCTCTCCTCCATATATCTCAGACCTTACAAGTGTTAACACCCCCTCCCGTTCTCTCAGATCTTCTTCTTCCATCCATCTTGCGGTTCCTTCTGCTCGTCTCACTACCATGGGGAGCAGAGCTTTCAGCCGCTCTGCTCCCCGCCTCTGGAACTCACTCCCCCCAGACATCAGGAACATTGACAGTTTTACCCTTTTCAAAACCAAACTCAAAACACACATGTTTAAATCTGCCTATGACCTCTGATTTTATTGAACTGTTTCTCTCTTGGTTTTTCTACTTTGCGTTTTATTGCTGTTTTCATGTATTTTTTGAACGTATTTTCTGTCAAGTGACCTTGGGTGTTCTGAAAGGCGCTTTTAAATAAATTTGATTATTATTATTGTAAATTAAATCTAATAAAATACTTGACTGAGTCATTTTTGCTTGCATTTAACATGCATATCATTTGTCATCCACGAGCACCCCCAGTTCCCACGGCCTTGCTGCTCAGGCTTCTCCTGCACGGTGCTGTCGTATATCCTGCACCACTTTGAGGAGTTAATATGGTCCCTGAGGAGTTTCTAGAGCTGTCAGAGGACCAGCTCGCTCCAGAGCATTCACCTCAATGTGAACAAAGAGAACAAGGTGTTTAAAGTGGTCCTGCAGTGGATTAACCACCTGCCGGCTGAAAGACAGAAGCACTTCACAATGCTGCTTTCCAAGGTCACTTACAAGTTGATATAAGCTTTATTTTGATATGCAGAACTGAGCTCTGTTTCTCCAAACAAATGAGCAGTTACATGAATCAGCTGTGTCAACTGAATCGTAAATATTTTAAGAAGAAACAATCTGATGCAGTTTTTTTTTAAGTTGTAGGCATTGTACACAGTGACATCAACTGTGTTCAGGCTTACCTTCCTGTTACCAACACATAGAGCACGAAACCAACCATGGACATGACGCGTAGCACCTTTGGCATTGAAGTAGTGGAGGACCAGCTCTACGTGGTTGGAGGAAGCTAGGATGGGATTTTGTCCTCCGTAAAGCGCTACGATGACAATGATCGAAGTTGGTCCCTGGTCTCTCCCATTATGAAACTCGGGCGCACATTAAAAAGTTAAAGTCCCAGTAGTTGTCACACACACACAGGTGTGTGTGCGAAATTTGTTCTCCGCATTGACCCACCCCCTGGGGGAGCGGTGAGCTGCAGACACAGCCGTACTCTGGAACCATTTGGAGGTTCAACGCCCCAACCCCTTAATGCTGAGTGTCAAGCACGGAGGCGTTAGGTCCCATTTTTTCAAAGTCTTTGGTATGACCCGACCAGGAATCGAACCCTGATCTCCCAGTCTCAGGGCAGACACTCTACCACTAGGTCACTGAGCTGGTCAGTCGAACCATAACCTTGAACTGCTGACCACTGCACAGACTCTGTGACCTGGCAGCGAGTCTGTTTCCTCATCACTGCTGAATTTATAACCAAGTCCTTAAATGAGAACGCACCATTTTATCTATATTTTGTAATATATTTCTTTGCACATACGTGTTTTAGCTCGGACGTATTTCGGCTGTATTTTTACTGTTCGTTGTTTTTACTTTTTAGCTTTTTTCCTAGCTCGGATGTATTTTCAGCATGTTGTGTGGTGGGGTGAGTACTCCTCCATCTCTAGAACATCTTTGAGTTCTTCATTTCAGGAGAGGGAGCTCACCAGCTGCGGGGCATCAGTGATCAGCGGCAGCTGCAGCTCCTCAGGCCATCCACAGCAGAGCTCTATTTAAGAGGAGAGGGAACCACTACACAGCGCTGGATGATTAGCTACTCACGGTAGTATCTGGCCTCTCGTTCTAGGAAGCTTGTTGTCTACGCTGATAATTGGCTGATACAGTTCTTGGACTCTTGTGTTGGATTTTTATGGACTCAAGTTTGTATTTTCTCTCCAGGATTATTGGACAATCTTCCCTGACGCTCTGGGTTTGTTGGATCTGATCCTCCATCCGAGTAGCGGAACCAGTACAGGATTACTCACCTGGAAAGAACCACTACCTACCTGGACTTCACGGTTCGCCTCTCCTCTTATCCTCTGCCACCCCGCCTGGCTCCCTCTCCTGGACTCACCCCTTCACTCCATCTGCCCTCCTCGACCTCCTCCACCTGCAGGACTTTGGACTCTCTCTGGCTCCAGCTGTCTGGGGTTATTCCAGGGACACTTTTTGTTAGATTCCTCTAATAAATCATTGTTTTGAACTTGCCACCCTTTCTTGTGATGATTCTTCATGTCGTGGGTTAAACACGTTCCCAGGAACATGACACAGCACTTTGGTTGATTCTGTATAAAGTTCTCTATATATAAATCTGGACTGGATTGGATTATAAATCTCAACAGTTAGAAGTCATAGATTATGCTGCAGTCCTGTTGAAGATAATTACTCTCCAATGAGTTATTTTAAAACACGTTTTTCTGATCATGAATATTTGTAGCTTCATCAGCACTCGTGTGTAAAGAAAGCAGAACTTTCCTGTTAGACTACGATCTGATGGACCAGAGCAGGTCTCGTGTGCAGAGGGATCAGACACACACACACACACACACACACACACACACACACACACACACGTGTGGTGAATTAAATATCCACATAAATTGAAAAAGTTATTTTTGTCTTCTTTGTAAATTAAAATGACTTAGTGTTCTTTTTTTGTAAGACAAACGTTTGCCGGCGCTAACACGGCTGAGCAGTATGATCCTGACAGATGGGCCGAGGTTGAATAACGCAAACGTTTGTCTTGCAACAAAAGAAAATCAAGTAATTTGGATATCCCCTTGTATCAGTTATGCAAAGACTAGTAATATGTGCAGCCTCAAGCCAACTTTATTGCTGACTTTATGCACATTTCTATGAGTGACTTCCATTGGGTGTGCTGGGAAACTTAATAGCACAAGACAGATGATGCGTTCCAAGCCGCAGTGCATCAGGCAGAAATAAAAGACAAAAAGCACCAGAGGATATGAGCCAACATAAACCATCGTGTGCTAATTCTATTTTTTTGGGGTGGCGACACTTTGAGAGTGTTACTGTGAGCGTGCGCAGGACACAGCAGCCTGGGAGCGCATCAATGATTAGAGCTCTGCATCCTCTCAGCTCAGCAGAGTCTCCAGAGACATAACGGGGGGAGCGTGCCTTCTCTTGTGCAGCCCCAAAACTCTGGAACTCTCTGCCCCTCCGTGTGCGTCTGGCCTCCTCTGTTAGCAGTTTCAAGTCGGCCCTGAAAACACACTTGTTTAGTATCGCCTTCCCTCCGTGACACTTTTCATGAAAATCTAGCACCAAATTTGAGTTTTGAACTCCGTTTTTATGATTCAGTTGCACACTTTTGGCACCTCGCACCACCTGGTAGTTTATTTGGTTTAATTTGTGCCATTTCAAATGTTTTTATCATTCGTTGCATTATTTTATTTTTTTAGTGCTGTTAACTGTTCTCCTATTTTATTGTTTTTAGAAGGAATTTTGATCTCCGACTATTTATGCTTTGTTCTTATGTATTTTGCCTGTTCTTATTGTGTTTCTTGTTCAAGCATTTGGCTTTTTTATGTACAGCACTTTGGTTAGCTGCCATGCTATTTTGAAATGGTGCTTTATAAATAAATATGGTATGGGTATGGTATGTCTTTAATTCCCTTGCGGGCTGGGGGAGCGGAGACCAGGGTCGGATCAGGTGCACAGCACCCTGCCACAGGCAGCAGGTGAAGGCAGTGTGTCTTTAATTCCCTGCACGGCAGAGGAGCTGAGACCTGGGTCGGATTGGGCCCACAGCAGGGCGCAGCACCCTCCAGAAGCTGATGGCTGTGTCTTTAATTCCCTGCGGGGTGGAGGAGCTGAGACCTGGCTCGGATCAGGTGTGCAGCAGGTCGCACCAGTCTACAGCAGGTGATGGCAGTGTGTCTTTAATTACCTGCAGGGCAGAGGAGCTGAGACCTGGGTCAGATCGGGCCCACAGCAGGGCGCACCACTCTCCAGCAGGTGATGACATTTGGTGTATGTGCTTGGCTGAGGAGCCAATGGGGCGAAGCTACCATCTGTGGGATTATGACTAAACACCTCTAAGTCAGAATCCCACCTAGACGTAATGATACTGTAGCGCCGCAAATCTTCGTTTGGTCCCGGATAGTTGGCCCTCGGGCCGGTGCGGAGAGCCTTTTGCGACTGGGCTGGGGTGCGGCCGGACGATGGTCGCCCCTCTCCGATTGCACACTGCACATTTGTGGAGGGCGTGGTGCTAAATGACTTGCAGGTGACCTGATTCTGGGTCAGGCTTTCGTGCGTGGCAGAGCAGCTACCTCGCTGCGATCCATTGAAAGTCAGCCCTCGATCCAAGTTTTTTTCGGGGTCCTAGCCCCCATACCCTCCACCCTCCTCCACTTCCACCAAATGGGAAGACCAGTCGCGGAGGTGGGTGGAACTCGGTGGCCCAGCAATTCAACCCCGGGAGCTCGGCGGCCAGCCGACACCCGGGGCCAGTCCCATGTCCGGATCAATGCAGAAGGGTGAGCCACTGCCTGCAGCCGAGGTGTCAGAGAGCCGGAGCTGGCCTGGTGACATTTTTCCAAGTGTTGTACTTTTTCCAAGTGGTAGAAAATTTCCAGCTTCTGTGTGCTGTTAGCACACAAAAGCTGGAAATTTTCAAAGTGTTGAACTTTTTCTAGTCCGACTATCTGTGCTCGTTGACGTGTGCTACTATGGCTTATGCGCAGACTGATTTTTTAAGGCTTTGTTTAAGTTTCACAAATCAGGTAAATGTTTCACAAATCCCACACTGTTTTATTTGATCTGCTATTATTGTAGAATAATCTAGAACAGGTTTGAACAGTGTGGCTGTTGTAGGTTTTGAGCTACAGCTGTTCCATCGTTGACCAGATGCTGAAAAAACGCATAAATCTGGCTTTGTTGAAGTTTCACAAATCAGGGAAAGGTTTCACAAATCCCAAACAAGGTTGTATGCAATCTGCTATTATTGTAGAATAATCTAGAACAGATTTGATCAGTGTGGCTGTTGTAGGTTTTGAGCTAGAGCAGATTAAAGATGGTCAGAATAGAGACAAATTGGGTGTAATGGCCCTTTAGCCGTTTCCCAAATGGGAAGCAGCGCAGCAGCACTTTGCATCCTCGGCCTCATCATGCCAACATCGTGCCAACATGTTTTTTAAACTTTATTAACAAAACCAAAACAAACAAGGCTGTCACCGAAAATATTAGAAATATTTCGAGTGGTTTACAAACACATTTCCCAGTCACTCCATGCATATACAGAGTCAGAAGCATTAATGCATTTATTTTGAGAGGGTTATTGCTCCCCGAGACGAATCCGTGGAAGCTCTAGTGGCAGATTCCACTCACACGGGGGGCGGCCAAGATGGCGGATTGAGCAGACGCTCTCTACCGAGTTCTGCACAGAAAGTTCGTGAACAACGGTAAAATCTCAACTTTATGCTGCCAACACTAACAATTCACTAAACAAGAGAAGATACAGTAATTATAGGGCAAGAATGCCGAACCAGACAGGAGCGAAAAGGGGACTGGAAAGTTCCAAGTCTAAGATAGCGCCTGAGGATGCTAATGAGAAGAGTGCTACGCCCAGCAACGTGCTAAGGGATAGCTTTCATGACTACGCAGCTACCGCAGTAGAACTCGCGCCAGCCGAAGAAGAAATGGATGAGTTCCCACCTCTCCTTGTTACACCTCTTAAATCGCCAGCTCCGAAGAAGGTGATGTATGAACGCAGCAGCTCTGACTACTTTTGGATTCACTTGATTACTCTGATTTGGTATCTGACAATAGCTTCATTCTCTTCTTGGATTTTTATAAGGCTTTTGACACAATTGAACATCAATTTATTTTCCACACATTGGAAAAATTTGGCTTCGGCAGGTTTTTCTGTAAAGCTGTCAAAACCTTATACACAAATGACAATAGTTCTATTAAAATGATTAACGGCTCCACCCCGAGATTTGACCGGAAACGTGGTATTCGCCAAGGATGTCCTATTTCACCATATTTATTTTTACTTTGTACACAAATTCTTGCAACTAATATTTCAAACAGTGTTGTACAAGGAATCACCATAGCTGATAAGGAGCTCTGATTAGCCAGTTAGCCGATGACACCACACTCTTCTTAAAAAATGCAAACCAAATCCCTCTAGCTCTTAGTGTGATTAGTGACTTCTCTGAGGCCTCTGGTTTATGCCTAAATCTAAAAAAGTGTGAGTTGCTAGCAATTAAAGACTGCCCTGCAAATACTGTCTGTAATA